>NC_080574.1:96885522-97188552 GCF_029962835.1 Magnolia sinica | reverse complement strand
GTCCGTTTGGACAGATGTGGGGCGACATGTGATATATGGGTCTTATCCACACCGTCCGTCTGTTTGTTAGACGGTGGGACCCGCCACATGTGTGGGGTCCCCACCATCCAGCCGGGACATGGACCCCACACATGAGGTATGTGCTTTATCTATGCTGTCCAGATCGTGCCCCCCTGTTGGGCACGTGTAGTGCATCCACACCATCTCAAAAATGAAGCTGATTCAAATCTTCGGTGGGCCATGTACGTGGACCCACCCTTGATGTATGTCATACATCTGAATCATCCATCCAATTAGCTGGGACGGGCAAGAGCTTTGGGGTAACCAACTTGATGTATGGTTTCATCCCCACTGTCCAGTTGTTGGATGGTGGGACTCCACCGTGATGTAACTGTATGTCCAGTTGTCCATCTCCTAGATGGTTGCTGTTAACGTCAGCTGGTCCATGGGACCCCTTGGATGTATCTATTCCTGCACCATCCGTGCAGTGGCCCACCTTGATGTTTGTGTTTATCACACCATCTATCCATCTGTGGGAACTTACCGTGATGTATGTTTGGTATCCCACACCGTCTAAACGTGGACCCCACCATGATGTATGTGTTTATCCAACCGACCATCCATTTGGTAAGCTCATCTTGAGGCTTAGGACAGGAAATGAAGCAGATCTGATGATCAGGTGGACCACACCGCAAAAAATAATGTAGAGTGAACGTCCACCATCGAAACCTGTTCTGGGATCCTAGAAGTTTTAAATCCATATGAAATTTGTTTTCCTCTTAATTCAGGCCTTTGTGACCTTATGAATAGGTTGGATGGAAAATAAACATTTTGGTGGGCCAATCCGCGGTGAAAATCATTATCTCCACTGTTATTTGTGGTATGGTCCAGATGATCTTTCGTTATGATTTATTTGGGTAATGCTCTAAAATAACCTCTTAAAATAGATGATTGGTATAGATGGCGCGGCCCATTGATGCAGCCCACTTGATGTATATGAGGTCCATTGGTGGGCCCATGTAATGAGGCCCATTGTGATGTATATGTGGCCCGTGTATGAGGCCCATTGTGATGTATTTGTGGCTCATTTGGCAAGGCCCATTGTAATGTATATGTGGACCATGAGTGAGGCCCAATGCTTTGTATATGAGGCCGATAGGATGAGGCCCGATGTGTTGTATATGAGGCCCATGCACGTGGCCCATTATGATATATTTGAGGCCCATTAAGATTGTATGTGGCCCACTATGTTGTGAGACCATGGGCCCACTATATGTTTGGCCCTATGAGGACCGCTCCTTGGGAGCAATGTTGGTTAAATGTCCACATTGTTAGGCAATGAAGGTTAAATGTCCTCATTATGACCTTCCCTTAGGCCCCTTGTAGGTTGATTACTGAGGCCGATTTTAATTGTCGAGGCCAATTGTTGAGGCCGATTTCGATTGTCGAGGCCGATTCTAATTGTCGAGGTCGATCCTGATTGTCGAGGCTGATTATTGAGGCCGATTCTGATTGTTGAGGCCGATTGTCGAGGTCGATTCTAAATGTCAAGGCCGATTCTAAATGTCAAGGCTGATTATCAAGGCCAATTCCTATTGGCGAGGCCGATTTCAATTGCTGAGGCCGATTCTGACTATCAAGGCCGATTCCAGTTGTCAAGGCCGATTGTTGAGGCTGATTCTAATTATCGAGGCTGATTCCGATTATCAAGGCTGATTCCGATTGTCGAGGCCGATTCTAATTGCTGAGGCCGATTATCAAGGTCGATTCCTATTGTCGAGGCCAATTCCGATTGTTGAGGTCAATTCTGGTTATCGAGGTCGATTCTGATTGTCGAGGCCGATTGTTGAGGTCGATTTGATTGTCGATTTCGATTGTCGAGGCCGATTATCAAGGCCAATTCCTATTATCGAGGTCAATTCTGATTGTTGAGGCCGATTCTGATTATCGAGGCTGATTTCGATTGTCGAGGCCAATTGTTGAGGTCGATTCTTATTGTCGAGGCTGATTCTGATTATCGAGGCCGATTCTGATTATCGAGGCCGATTCTGATTGTCGAGGCTGATTCCAATTATTAAGACTAATTGTATAGGCCAATTATCGAGGCTGATTCTGATTGTCGAGGCCTAATGTGATGTATTTGCGGTCCATATTTGAGGCCCATTGTGACATGTATTCAGCTCTTGTTTAAGGCCCAATGTGATGTATATGAGGCCTATGTGATGAGGCCCATCGTGGTGCATTTGAGGGCCAAGCGATGGAGCCCATTGTGATGTATATTAGGCCCATGTGAGAGGCTCATTGTGATGTGTATTAAGCTCTTAAGTAAGGTGCATGGTATTGTATATTAGGCCCTTGTGTGAGGTCAACTATGTGGGTCATTCCTTAGGAGCAATGTTGGTTAAATGTCCACATTGTCGAGGCGATTGTGGATGCCAGTTATCGATACCGATTATGAGCATGAGACAACATAGCATCATGATACATGCCCATACGCATCATCTGCATGTTTATTATGAGATGTGATTGACCATTGCATATGTTATAGTACAGATAGTTTATGAGACTCCCTGATAGGTGAAGTTGCCCTATATGAGCACATGGTATGCGCAGGATTAATGCATGATTGAACTGTATAACTCATGCATCTCGCATTGTGTGATTATGATTACCATATGCCCTAGCGACATCAGGGTTATAGCCTCCACAGGCATATCATGATGGCCAGATGGGACATTGAAAATCTGTTACTAGGATCGGGCCACCATAGATGGCCTTGGGTGGAAATTTATAAACCCTCTTGGTACTAGAGGATGCCTCAACGTCGAGATCGAGTGAATATATATGAGTATATAAGGGCCGTATACCATTAGGTTGTGTCTTCTACTGTGTCGTGGTCGGTTGGGAGGGGGTGTGGCCTTACCCACCTGAGAGAGTAGGCATAGCTAGGCTAAGTCTAATCAGCTCCTATATGGGTCCACTATAGATGAGCTAGGCGGATATTGGTAGGCGGGTAGTGAGGTCTCTTCCATTTATCCAGTTGTATTATGTGCTTGATGGGGCGGTAAGCTGGCGTAGAGTGTACTAGACTCCGGTGATGATCCCAAAGATGTACGATATTGTTATATAAACTTATTGAGCAGGAGTTGCATACTTATTTACCCATTCACTATCCACTCAGGCTAGTGGTGCGCAACTATTTGTTACATGTACCTTCGCAATGGCCAAGATTTCGGTTGGGGCTCACGACTAACCTGAGATAAGGAGTTTACCACATTGAGTCTGACTATCCAAATTTAGGTATGGGACTAGTTTGGATAGAAGTCCCTTGTAGTGGACCCCGCAACCTATGATACTACGTATTATCATCCCGAATTCACACTCCAGCTTAGTCATTTCATTCGCATCGCATATTGCATTACATCCGCAGGCATATAATATTTTGAGTTGATATGTTTCTGCACTTATATGGCCTAGACGAATTTAGCAGGATTTACATATTGCATTATATCCTTGCCATCTAATATTTGACTCTCTATAACTCCTCATTTGCATAGATGATTTGTATTGCGTACTCTAATATTGTATGATTTATAGATTTGCAGTATTTCCTCTTACTCTGATATCGTATAATTCATGTCTTGCCAGTAATTTCGATATTGTATGATTAAGGCATTATATTAAACGCTTGACACTTATCTTGTGCACACAATTACACCACCTTCCAAGCTTTCTATAAGCTTATGCATGATAGATGTGTGTAGGTGGCTTTAGGTTGCAGCAGCGTCGAGCTTGAAGCGTGCAGCTGACTTCTGGAGCTTTGATTTTTGATATATGTATTTCCCTTTCAGCATTGTATTCAAATATTTATATTAGTGGATATGTGATGATGATGTTTCTTTTGTGATTTGGGTAAACTTGTGGTTATGCTTCTTATGAGACAAATGTAGATTTGAAAATCCTCCTTGTAGGATCCCAGGATCGGAATCTAGCGTATGTGCACTGAGAGCCGAGAATGGGGTACTATGGAGGCTATCGGCATCGGATTCAGTAATCGGGAATTTTCTGAGCCCAGTTTCTAAGTTTGGGGCATGACAATAGGGGCCTAACAAATTTGGAGATAGGGATTTAACACTTAGAAAGGTGGGCTTGCTGCTGGACTGTAGGCCCAACAGCAGCCCCAAAAGGGCAAGGGAATTGTAGGCCTGGGCGGTCCAAGGTGTAGACGGTCTGGGCCCCATACATATGCAACAAGGTGGGATCCCACGTCCCAAGTGGGCCCCACATGGGATGTCCACCTAGGGTGGATCCAACCCACATGGGCCCCACAAATATGGAGGGATGGCGTGGATGAAAGACATACATTATGTCCCATGGTGGACATCCACAACTAGACGTCCATCATGGATGGCTGGTCTAGTTGGTTGGCCCCACAAAAATGGCCCCTTGTGACCTCTGGATCATCACAAGGTGAGCCCCTCAGATATACACAAAATACTAAATGGGTTGCGCCCATTTATGTCCTCAATCACAAAAATATAGTAATGTAAAAAAATTCCAACAATGTTCATGTTGTTGTACCAATTTGGGCTACCCAATGGAGTGGGTCCAGGGTATCTAAAAATTTTGAAATTAGGGGCCAAGGTCCCTTTATCAAGTCTAGAACAAGGTGGGACCCAGAAAGGTGGCCTGCCATTAGAGAAATTTTTTTTAAATTATGGGTTACAACAGCCTGTATTGCTAGAAATTACAGCAGAAATCTGGTTGAACACCCATGTTGGCCCACTCTTTTGGAGGCTCAAATGGGGTCAGTTGGGGCTTAAATTTGGTAGGCTTATAGGTGGGACATACACCTTCAAGAATCACATTAGATGGTATCAACAGCCCCACCAAATGACCAAAAATCTGGCCCTAAGATGGGCTAAAATCTGTCCAGGCAGTTTGGACAACAACATATGTCTGATAAAAAATAAATTGCAAACATTATTTAAATGGGGATTTAACCCTAGAAAATCATGGTGTGTTCTACCTAAGTGGGCCTCAAAAACATCCAAATCATCCTTGCATGAACCCCATTTTGGTAATTTTAGGGGCCACACATCCAAGGGATGGACTGTGAAAAACGTCCTTCCTCTATGGACGGTTTGGATCTTGTCTGTCCACAAGGTGAGCCACACACTCATGATTAGAAACTTCTAACAAGAAAAGGAGAAGAAAACGGCCACAAGAGAAGGGTCTCCACCTCAATGAGGCTCTTCCCTTCATCATACATATACATAGATATTTCATTACCATAAGATGTACAATCTACATGATCGAGGCTATCTATTGAGATCTATGGTGGAGATCTAATCTCCACCAAGGATCAAAGGTCTAGATGACCCAAAGATCCCTGATCTAAGGAAGAAATAAGTATGAAGGGATCTATAGAGAATGGTCCCTTACATGCACATGCATGCAATGTAGGATAAGCTTCGAGCCATATTCATGGAGTCTTGGGGCCACCATCATCACTTGATGGGTCCCACAAGTTCCATCAATGGAAGGAGAATGAAGAATCAAGATGAAGAAGAAGAAATCTGAAAATTAAACAATGCAACACACCCACCTATCAAAGCAACTCCAAAGCTACGCCACTAGCATCAAGAAGCTTCAAGGATCATGGTCCAATGGTTAAGATTGGTTAATGATAGGTGAATTAGGAGGTGTTGGGAGGTGAGAGGGCTGGAATTGGAGGGAAGGTGCGACAGTTTGGGGAGTTACTAGGGAGAGGAGAGAAGAGAGAGGGAGAGAGAGTTGTAGGAGTGCAATCATCACTCTCTCTCTCCTAAATAAAAGAAAATTCATCATTAGCTTGTGGTTATACAAAAATGTGCTAGGCTTTAGTAGGTCTTAGGGTGGTAGGCTAGTAGGCTTTGTAGCAAACCTATTATAAGGTGACATCATCTTACACAAGCACATAGGAGAACATGTGGGGTGGGGTCCACCAACACACATCAAAGGCCCAAATCGAACGCTGCCCATAACTCATGATGTACAAGTTAGATTTAAACAGAGGATGGGGCATTGGAACTGCAGCGCCAATATGCACAAGATGACATAGGTTTCAGGTCGATCCGAGTCGGGTCGACATGACCGAACTTGGGGACAATCACAAATGCTAACCGTAGGTCGCAGGTCATCAAAATTTGACCGGTAGGACTGCGTGACCTAAAGAAATGTCATGCACACTTGGGTTAGGGTCTTACATAGTCACTCTACCTAAGGGTAAGAAAGCTCTTCATAACAAGTGGGTTTACAGACTAAAGGAGGAGTATGATGGTTCAAAATAGTACAAGGCTAGACTAGTTATGAAAGGGTTCTAATAAAAGGCAGGTATCGACTTCACTGAAATATTTTCACCAGTAGTGAAAATGTCTACGATTCGCATGGTCTTGAGTATAGTGGCTACAAAGGACTTACATTTAGAGTAGCTAGAGGTTAAGACAGCCTTTCTTCATGGGGACCTTAAAGAAGAGATATATATGCATCAGCCGACAGGATATGTGGCACCAAGAAGGGAGAATAAGGTGTGTATACTAAAGAAGAGTTTATATGGCCTGGAGCAAGCCCCGAGGCAATGGTAGAAGAAGTTCGACAATTTCATGTCAGAAAATGGCTTTAGGAGATGTCATGTAGACCACTGTTACTATTTGAATAAGTTTGATATGTCATACATCATCCTTCTTCTATACGTTGATGATATGCTTGTGGTAGGATCAAGCATGAAGGACATCTTAGATCTCAAAAGACAACTGTCTAGAGAATTTGTCATGAAAGATTTAGGATAAAGCATGATAGAAAAACAAGAAACTGGTTTTGTCGCAGGCAGAATACATAGCCAAGGTACTTGATTGATTCAGCATGGGAGGTGCTAAGTTGGTTAGCACTCCATTAGCCAATTACTTCAAGCTCTCTAAGGAGAAAGGTGCGAAGACACAGGAGGAATGAGACTACATGGCTAAAGTCCCATACGCGTCAGCTATTGGGAGTCTCATGTATGCTATGGTGAGCACGAAGCCAGACATTGCTCAAGTAGTGGGAGTTGTTAGCAGGTTCATGAACAACCCCGAGAAGGAACATTGAGAAGCTGTGAAATGGATCCTTAGATACCTGGTAGGTACTGTGGATGTAGGGCTGTGTTATGGAGGATCAGAAATCAAGTTATAAGACTACGTAGATTCAAATTTGGCAGGAGATATCGATAGCAGAAGAAGCACTACAGGGTTTGTTTTTACTCTGGGTCGTGCTGTAGTCAGTTGGATCTCTCAGTTACAGAAGATAGTATCTATCAATACAACGGAAGCAGAATATGTTGTAGCTACAGAAGCGTGCAAGGAGATGGTGTGGATGTAGGGTTTCATGGAAGAGTTGGGAAAGAAGCAAGCAGATTGCAAGCTATATAGTGATAATCAGAGTGCAATACACTTAGCTAAGAATTCAGCCTTTCAATCAAGGACCAAGCATATTGACATCAGATATCACTTCATACGTTCGTTACTGGAAGATCGATCGATTTCTCTAGAGAAGATCCATACAGGTGAGAATCCTACGGATATGCTGACCAAGGTGGTCACACGGGAGAAGTTGAAGCTCTGTTCAGCTTTGATTGGTCTTCAGGGTTGAAGACGAGGAGGTGTTGCACTCTGGATGTAGAAGATGAAGGATTATGGTGATGTATCTCCAAGTGGGAGATTGTTGAGATGTGGAGCCACATCTGGACAGGGCCACTTGACCAGTCGATGGTTCGCTCGACTCAAAGTCCAGCGAGCTGCAGTTTTTTAGGTCCGAGGTGCTCAACTGGTCAAGGCCCATGCTTGACCAGTCGAGGGTCCGCTCGACCAGCCAAGGAGTCTGCTCGACAAGTCAAGGGTCTGCTCAATCAATCGAGGAGTCTGCTCGACCAATCAAGGTTACGCAGATTCATTTTGTAAAATTTGAGGAGGTTTCACAAGGGTGTAAAAGGGAAGTTGCCTAAACTATAAATAGGGGTTCCTAGGGCTTTTCTAGTGTATTTTAATGTGTGGGCAAAGGGTTTTCTCTATACATCTAAAGGGAAAAGGTTAGTATATTGCTTGTAATCTCTTTTTCTTCATAGTGGAAGTTTGCACCCGTGGTTTTTTACCCTTGTTAGGGTTTTTCCATGTATATTTTGTCTTGTGGTTTATTTAGAATGCTTTGATTTTATTTCTAGATTATATTTCTTCTTATTTATCATTTGTGGGTGAGACCAAAGATTGGATCTCGGTTCACTATATTGTTGGCTTGCTGCGCAACATCGTGCACCCGAGGACATGCCTAGATCACTTTGTTTTTAACTAGTACAAGTGAGCCATTATTTAGTTATTTAGACCATTGATCGTAGTAGCCCCACTATGGATGAACCATTACACAAAAATTTCTAAATAGGAAGATCCTATACTCTTTTTATAAAACTGAAGGAGCACATTTGTGTCGTATTTCTAGTCTTAAACAATTCTTTTATAGTGTTCTTCAAGCTCTTCTCTAATGCAAATCCCCCCTCCCCACTGCCTATAAATAGTCTTGAAATGGAAGACCTTGGAAATTTTTGTGTTTCTTAAGTAGTTGTTTTTGGGGTAATTACACTTGATTGCTTGTGAAATTCGCATCAATCACTTTAAATTGTATCTCCATGGCTCGTGTAGATTAGTGAGCGCTAGTTACTCTGAAATCAGGGAGTATCCTAAACTATAAATAGGGGTTCCTTGGGCTTTTCTAGTGTATTCTAATGTGTGGGAGTGTATTTTCGAGTGAGTGAGAGAGTGTGAGAACGGTTGGAATTTAATGTGAAATTGAGTCGTGCCGCTTGGGCAAACGGGGATTTTTTCTCTATACATCCTAGTGCTTGTCTAAAGGGAAAAGGTTAGTACATTACTATGGTCTGTGAGCTTAAGTCCGACCTTTCGTGGTTATAGGCCCACCGAAAGTACGCGTACTTTGGTTATTACCTAAGTATACTTACCTAAGTATACCTTGACCATGGGTTTTTTTCATAGTAGAAGTTTGCACCGTGTGAATTTTACCCTCACCTTTAGGGTTCCTCCGATTCTATATTTTGTTAACCTAACCCTAACCCGTGTTAGAGCTTAGATTAGTTTTCTATCCTTATTCTAGGGTATTCTTGCGCCGTTGACTAAATCAGTTCGGCTATTCTTTCCTCGCTTGTGCGGACTTTAAGTGTATAGGTTATGGTTTTCAAGGCTTTCAATCCCGGTTAGTGATTTATTCTTGTTATGGATGAGATTTCACATGTCAAATGTTATATATGCATGTGCTATATTGAGATTTGTGTATTCTAAGTGTATTTATAAAGTACCGTTTACGTATAAAATATGCACTTATGTATGCCATGATGATGACTCCTTGATAAAAGGAATTGTCAAGTGCATGTATTTCAACATGCGTCATGTATGTTGTTCCATGTGTGCTAAGTGTTTGTGCGTGTAACTGATTACACTAAATGCGGGCGTTGAGAAGTGATTCTCAATACTTCTATGGATGCGCATGATTTCCTTATGCATTTACATTCCAAGCAACATCGTACATTTGTTAAGTTGATATTATTCGATGTGTATGTAACATTGTTCCATTCTTGTTTTACATTCCATATGAATATCCGTAGTAGTGTAGGAGGACATGCCTAGATGACCCTATATTCTTTGTCGCCACGTAGACGTATTAGACGAACCAGCCGTTTAACTGGCCACGCGAGTGTTTGCGCACTCTACAATTCAAGTGTCGAGTTCGCCGATTGTCCAGATTATGTTAACCATTATACGCTCTGCTTGAATCTATTTACCAAAGTGAAATCCTAATAACCATTGATCCGCTAAGACTCATGAGCCGACATGGTGGTATATGGGACACCGGTGACTAGTGAGCAACTTGACTCGTGAGCCGATTATGGTGGTATGGGACATTACATATAACGAGCCCTTTGTAGTGACCTCGAGCAACCTGGATACCGCAAGGAGGTGACGAGCCGATCTGTGGTAGGGGTGACGAGCCCTGATTGGTGACGAGCCCTTTCTACGACCTCAACTATATGATCGTATGAGATGTCTAGGATTGACGACCCTAGTATGGATCACTGTTGGATGGTGATATGAGGAAGGTATCTTAGCTTCCCAATCCTGATGTATGAATTGGACTAATAACAACTTGGTAATCATATCCATGCACCGCATTTGCATGTGCTTTGTAGATGTGGCGCACTTTGAGGCGATGTCATGCATAACGTAAGATGAAGACGCCGAGGGTGTACGCGTGAGGGCACGCATCATATTGCATTCATACCGCATTAACAAGAGTACTTAGGATTTATTTAATTGTCCCGCTTTATCATTATTGTTTGATTGAACTGATAGCATGTTAACCAATGTGCCTTATTGTTCCACCGAGTTGATCACTCACTCCCACGTTTCGGGGCGGTGTTTCACACCCACCAGAGTCTTAGGCCCCGATGTTGCAGATGTGGATGTGACGACTGGATGAGGCTACCTTCTCCTATATGCAGTTTTCTGACGGGTTCTAGCGAGCCTCTGTCTCGGGCTCTATGGGATTACTATTTTGGGAACTGAAATGATGTAACTTGTACTTATAAATTTTGATAAATAACACTTTTACACGATCGGGTTGTATATGTAATTCAGGGACTTACACTTGTACACATATTTTACTATAAGTCTTCCGCTTGCTTTATTCACATATCCCCGAATCATATCTGCGTTTTGGCTTAATCTATCCCATGTTTATGTGCTAATACAGTCAACATACATCATTCATTAATTATGTTGCATCTCTTCTCTAATGCAAATCCCCCCTCCCCACTGCCTATAAATAGTCTTGAAATGGAAGAAGAGTATTATTGCATTTTTTTCATTTTGTGAGATATTTTTATGATACTTGAAAGTGAGTAAAACCTCTTGTATTTGAGTGAGTGAATCCCTAAGTCATATTTAGTGTATTTTCACCACCACTTTCAATCAAAATAATCGATCTTCCATTTTCTTTATCTACTTCTTACTTGTGTCCATTTTTTTCTTTCCTTTCGTGTCTATTGGATTGACATCATTTGATATTAGAGCAAGTTGATCTAAGGTGCGAGGACGAGACCAACTTCGCCATATGACTCTACTCGAAGATGTCCATGTACGTGTCGAAGTCAAGGAATTGAAACATGCCAAGAACCACCTCCAACATATGATGGAGGAGGTCTTATGTAGGCTCTATGATCAAAGCCCCGTGAAATGAATCAATGTAACCTCTTACACGTATGGGTCAACCATTTGATGTTCTCGATGTGTTCAATGAAAAGTACTCTACAACTATTCAAATTTTACAAAAGCTCTACGACAATCTTTGCCAAAATCAACTTAAGAGATGGAACACAACTTGCACGTGCTCTACAAAATACTAACAAAAGCATTCGAGTGGAGGTCCCCAACTTTGATGGTAAACTCAATCCCAAATATTATTGTTGTTGTGGGTGAAAATGCATTGACTAAGAGTGACCAATATAACAGAGAACACAAAGCATTTCTAAGGGGTAGTTCGACACCGATAACTGAGCTCGACCTCTTTGAGCAGCTCAGCTACTCGACCATTAGCAGAGACTTCGATCGTGATCGGCCTCTTATTACCACGACCAATGGACGACCATAAGGATTGACCCGACCTACCTTGAAGGAAGGCTCGACCACAATTGACCATGGAATTTGACTATGGAATACCAACCTCGACCACAATTGACCACAGAATTTGACCGTGGAATACCGACCTCGACCCCCTAATCCATGGGAAGTCCTCGGTCTTCAGACCTAGAGGTCAACCTTGATTATCCACCCTGATCTTCTCGGATCCTGACCACTTAAAGAGATTACCATCTATGCCACTAGCGCATAACAACTATAAATATACATCGTAAACCCTACGTTCCACCAGACCCAGTTGGCCTACACTGACTTTTTCATCGAAGGGTCCCTTACTGTAGTAAGGGTCTCCACTGTTATCTCCCTTTTGCAGGTACTCAAGTGGTCAAAGGAGGACATCAGGATTTCAGCATCAACAGTTGGCGTCGTATGTGGGAACAACTTTAAAGTTGTCTCTATCTTATAAAGGCTCTGCAATGGCCAAAGGAAGGAAGAGATCTCTGACTACCATTGCTGCAACTACTCATACACTAGCAGAACAATTTGCATGCCAATGCGGTTCGTCCTCCCAGCTCCAGGCTGATTCTGGCCTAGCAGCACCTACAAATAGATCACGTAACTGGGGAGGATGACTTGTCTTCTTGGAAAACCAAGTCGGGGTTCTAGCCTGCAATATCGATCGCATTATGCAAATGCTGGAGAGGCATAACCCACCACCTGACCACGGAGTAGAAATAGCTGCAGCCACCAAGCAATCTTGACCTCCACAGATTCTTCATGACTCATATAGAGCCAGGAAGCAGCCTAGATAGCATAATTAAGCACCCAGCCACACCGCAGGAACTACCGTGCTTGCTGACTTCAACCTACACCACATGCTAGAGAACAAAAGGCACGGGAAGGCTCCCAAGGTAGTGGACGAGAACGAGGTCCCTTGGGAGGCCGAGCTTAGGGACATACGAGGGTAGATCGGTGATATTCGACAAGCATACTAAGCTTGGGGCCAGACTTCAATAGACCCAATGTTGGAAGAACCGGAACCACCATTCACCGACAATATAATGGCATCTCCATTATATCAGAGATTCTGAATGCTTCAGATCACTCCTTATTTCAAGACTGGTGATCCAGTTGAGCATCTGGAGTCGTTTAGAGCGTGGATAAAGTTTCCTAGCATGATAAGCTCGTGATGTGTTGAGCTTTCCCCCTGACTTTGTCAGGGACAATGCGAAAGTGGTACAGGCAGTTGAAGTTGAGATCCATCAGCTCGTTCACACAACTCAGTAAAGCCTTTATCACTCAATTCATTGGCAGGAATGATAGAAGAAAACCAGCAACTTATCTCTTCACCGTTACCCAAAAGGAAGATGAGATGTTGAAAGATTACATCGTCTGATTTAACACAGAAGCAGTACGTGTGGAAGGCTACTCCGAATAAATAACCTTGGCCGTCATGATATCCGACCTTAAGGTGGGTTGATTTCTCTTCTTAATTAGTAAGAAGCCTCCGACCACATTGGCCGACCTTCTTAGTAGAGCACAAAAAAACTCCAATGCGGAAGAACTCTTCAGCTTGCGGAAGAACTCTTTAGCTTGCGAAAGGCCACTCGGAGTGCGGGGAGCTTGGCCAAGGACCAAAAGTGTAGAGAAGAACAGCCTCCCTCAGTTAACAGCAAGAAGAGGAGGGAAGATACCTCAGACATAGGTCAGTGCCCGAACAGGCAACCAGAAAGTAGATTTTGTTCCTATACTCCCTTGAATCCCACTCCCGTGTAAGTCTTTATGGAAGTGTATGATAAGAAGATCTTAAAATGGCCAAGCAGGATGAATCCCTACTCCGACAACCGTGACAAACAAAAGTATTGTCACTTCCATCGTGACCATGGTCATACTACTTCCAACTATTTTGATCTCAAGGAAGAGATCGAGTCACTCATCTACAACAGACACTTGTAGGAGTATATCTACATGAGAAGGGACGGATAGCCAAACCAGTGGAACGAGCAACAGAACAACAAAAACAACAACGAAGCAATAGCTGAGATCCACACTATATTTAGAGGAACTGCTAGAGGCGGGGACTCAAACGGAGCTTGCAGAGCTCATGCCAGGAGCATAAGTAGCTCGGAGCTTCACGTCAACCTCACTAGTAAGGCCCTGAAAGAACAGAAGATGGTCCCCTGTGACCTGATGTTTACCAAGGAGGATGCCCATGGAGTCCACCACCCCCACGATGATGCCCTGGTGGTAACTATGACACTGGCCAACCATAAGGTGCACCGCATCTTGGTGGACACGGGTAGTTCAGCTAACATCCACTTCGCCGTCATCTTCTACATAATTGGGATTGAAAGATCTCAACTTTGACCCATCCGAACTCCTTTGCTCGAATTCGCAAGAGAAAAGGTCACATCCGAAGGCGGTATATACTTCTAGTGACTGCAGGAGAAGGACAAAGCCAAACTACAATAATGATCAACTTTTTAGTGGTCGACTTCCCTCTGCCTATAAATCATCCTGGGACAACCATCCCTCAACTTCATGTGGGCAGTAGTATCGACCTACCACCTCGTTATGAAGTACCTGACCGAGTATGGTATCTGGCAGGTCAGGGGTGATCAACATGAGGCTTGTCAATGTTATTCTATGGCTCTAAGAGTGCGAACGCAAAAACCTGTAATGGCTATCACTTCCCTTAACCCTTGAGAGGAGTCACTTGAGAGAGGATCCCCCGTGGAAGACCTGGTAGTTGTCCCTCATTGCGAGACTGGTCCATCTTGCACAATACAGATCGGCTCACAGTTACCCCTGAGTTTGTGGGACGAGATCATCGATCTACTAAAGCGACACGTCGATGTCTTTAAGGGGTCTCATGGGACATGCCAAGCATCAAACTAAAAGTGATGGTCCATATACTAAATGTTGATCCCGACCACCGACTAGTAAGGCAGAAGTGATGAGAATTCGAACCAAAATAGTACACCATCATCAGAGAGGAGGTCGGGAAACTCTTCGAAACTGGATTCATTGAAGAAATCAACTATCCTCACTAGATCGCCAATGTTATGCTTGTGAAGAAGTCCAACGGAAGAGGCGAGTGTGTGTCGACTACACAAATTTGAACAAGGCATGTCCAAAGGATAGTTTTCCTCTCTCAAGCATCGACCAACTGGTCGACAATATAACAGGGCACGAGCTACTCAGCTTCATGGATGCCTATGTGGGCTACACTCAGATCGTTATGCACTACCATGACAAGAAGATGACGACCTTTGTCACCGATAAGGGACTCTACTACTACAAGCTCATGCCCTTTGGGCTGAAGAATGTTGCAGCCACATATCAACAACTCGTCAATAAAATGTTTGTCCAGCAGATTGGACGCTCCATGGAAGTCCATGTCGATGACATGTTGGTCAACAGCATCAAGGCCGCAGACCACATTACAGCTCTCGAGGAGATGTTCACTACTTTAAGGAAGTACCAAATGAACCTCAACCCAAGCAAATGTGCCTTCGGAGTAAGCTAAGGAAAGTTCCTCGACTTTCTATTCAACTAGAGAGAGATTAAGACAAACTCCGACAAAATACAAGCATTACTGAATATGAGCTCACCTAGAACTGCAAAAGAAATCCAGTGCCTCATAGTTGCCACCCTCAACAGGTTTGTCTCCAAAGGTACCAATAGGTATATTCTATTCTTTCAACAACTAAGGGGAAAAGCAAAGTCAACGTAGACAGCTGATTATTCACAAGCTTTCCAGTAACTCAAGCAGTATATATGGTCTCCCCCTCTACTTTACAAGCCTAAACAAGGAGAACCACTGATGCTCTACCTGGCCATCTCAACCACAACAGTCAGCTCAACACTATCCCATTTTGTTCGGGTGTATAAGGGGTAGTGATTTCTTGTATAATGTCATTCTTTTCACAGAATTTATTAAAATGTAATGATTCATATTCACCTCCCTTATCTGTTCTCATTCTCTTGATTTTCTTATTTATCTGGTTTTCAACTTATGTCTTATACTTGATAAAGCTTCAAGGCTTCATATTTATTTCTTAGTAAGTTCCTGTTCACAACCCCAAGTGTAGGGTGATGATGTAGTAATAATCTTGGTGAAAACGAAGTCCAATCTACAAGGATTAAACTTGTGCGTACTCTAAAAGTAACTAGAACTAGAACTAGGAGAAGATCTAAGTTAGAAATCTAGAAATAAAGTAAGTAATTGTGAATATTGATTAAACTAACAATTGACAGGTGGGAACTAGGGTGCCAAGGATCCACTTGTAGCTATTGGGATGCTACTTTACTTGATTTAAGAGATTTAATTGGAATCAGAGTCCTATCTTGTCCAAGTAGAAAAAGAGATGATCAAATCTTTGAACTTCTCATTGATCTAGCCTAAATAGAAGAAGATTGTGAAGATTCGGAAGGGATTCTGTCACCAAACCATGCCTAAGGGACGATGACAAACAACAGGATTTACCAACTCCATAATCTCAAATAAGAAAAGAAGATCCTCAAAACTATCATAGATCCACTGTAATTTGAGTCACAACCAACCATTGAAAACTGAAAGTATTCCTCAAAATCAACTAGAAATCAATGAGGTTCAACATTAAAACATGAATCAAAGCAAAGTAAACATCTCAATCACGCTACAAGCTTCACCTTTGGCCCTAGCTAAGAGGTTTAGCCAACCATAGACATGATTGAACTAAAATCTCTTAAGAAAAGCATAAAAACAACTAAAGAATAAGAAGAAAAATTTCCAAACGGCGGCTCCACCCTTTTACTCCACTCATCAAACCCTAGAAGATGCCAAGGAACATCATAGGAACTCCTATTTATAATTGGAGAACTTCAACTTTTGCACTGAGTTGAAAAAGTCTGGAAACCGCCTCAAATTTATGCAGTTCGCGCAAAATCTGTGTAACCCTCAACTAGTCGAGGACAGTCTTCAACTGGTCGAGGGTCACCTTCAACCTATCGAGGATCGCACGAATTTAGAAAATAATGTTACTAGAGTTCAGTCTGAATTTTCTTAGGCTAGTCGAGTTAGAGTCAGGGCTATTTGAGGCATAGCTAGGGCTGGTCGAGCCCAGGACTAGTCAAAGTAGAGCTAGTGCTAGTCAAAGCACGCAAATTTTTAGGATTCCTTTTCTTCACTTCAAGTCTTCGAATCTCTTCATTCCTCACTTGGTTTTCTTGGATCTTTGGCATGTGAATTCTTCATTTTTGGCCTTTTAAGATCCAATCTTTGGCTTGGTGATTCTTGAGTATTAAATCCATGCTTTTAGCATTCTTTTCAATCCAAGCTCTCAGATTCACCTTGCAACACAAACATGTATAAAATTAAGCAGTATCATGTTCATAAAACTAAGATATAAATAGGGAAAAATATGCAATATTTAACACTCAACACACTCCCCAACCAGCATTTTCCTAGTCCCGAGCAAAATATGCATGAAGTAATCTTTAATTATCAACATTCATACCTTTTTCAGAAATCAATCTTTTGTGCAATCAAGTATGAATGAGTAGAATTAAGGTGAGAAAGCGGGATTTTGAAAACCTAGAGCCAAATCACATAAGCAATTAATCAAATAAATTCTTTGTCAATTCTTTCAAAGCATAGTTCATATATCAAGTTTTTCAATGTGCTCAGTGTAAATCCACTTACTTCCCATAGAAAAAATACTATATTTTCATAATGTTAGCCATGCTCGTCACTTCAAGATTGGTTGAAAACTCAAGTACTGATTCTAAACTTATCCCATTTTTCTTCTTTTCCATTTTTTGATTTTATATCGACAATCATTTGTATTCATTCAGTCTTTTCAATCTTTTCATCTTTTTTTCTTTCAGATTATTCACTTTTTCAAACTTTTTCAGTTTTTTCAACATACATGACCTTATTGTCGATCTCCTATTTTTTAACTGGTCCTTTTTCTTCTTCTAAAGTGGATAAAATTCTCCAGACTCGATTCTCAATATCTTTCAATGATCATCATACTAACAATCAAAAAATCTAGTATTATTCACAAAAAGAAAATTGAACGTGTCTTGTGATTTAGATTAACATGATATTCAAGCTTCCTCTTAATCAATTGAGTGTAAGAACCGTAAGTGATACGCTACTTAGTTGATCAAACTCCAACAATTCAAAATTTGATTTATATCTTATCATCATACTTAAAGCATTTCTAAATACACAATTTATCAATTTCCAAACAGGTTTTATCTTGAAAAATTGAAAATTTTCCAGAAATTTTGCTCAAAACTAAGAAAACGCTTATTAGTTTACCTAATCCACACTCCCAACCTAAAATCCACATTGTCCTCAATGTAAAAGATATGAGCATGTAATGCATATGAGGCAACGAAAAGAAAGGAGTAGTGAAGGAAAGGTAGTACCTGAAGAATGCGAATTATAGCTTTTCCAAGGATCTAAATGCGAAGATGGGCTAGCACACAAACTAAACAATGGAAAGCATACTATCCTAGTCCTCAATCCTATGAAAGCAATAAACCTAACTATATCTCCATCAGACTAGGAGGTTATGGACATGTCCTCTGAATCAAATTTCTCAACAAATGTCTTTAAACAATATTCATTCACTTTAAAATCATTGGCATTGTTCAGATTCTTTATCTCAATGGCTCCATAAAGATAGACATTAGTAAATGTGAAAGGACCGGTCTAATAAGATTGGAGTTTACCTGGAAAAAGTTGAAACCGAGAATTGTACAAAAGGACTTTTCGACTAGTCAAAAATGATTTCCCAAGGATGTTCTTGTCATGGAACACTTTCATCTTGTCCTTGTAAATTCTCGAGTTCTCATATGCGTCATTCCAGATTTTCTTGAGTTCATTTAGCTCAAGTTCTCATATGCGTCATTCCAGATTTCCTTTAGTTCATTCAGCTGAAGCTTGTGCAGCGAGCCAGCGTTGTCTAGGTTAAATTTTAGGTTTTTAATAGCCTAGTAAGCTCTATGTTCCAATTCCACAGGTAAGTGGTAATTTTTCCCATAGACGAGTCTAAAGGGAGACATTCTAATGGGGGTCTTAAAGGTAGTATAGTAAGCCCATAAAGCATCGGTTAAGGGGATTGACGAATCCTTGCTATCGGGGTTAACCATTTTCTACAGAATGTGTTTAATTTCCTTATTGGAAATCTCAACTTACCCACTTGTCTGTAGGTGGTATGCAGTACTCACCTTATGAGAGATGTCATATTCTTTCATTAAGCTTTCAAATGGCCTATTACAGAAATGTGAACCTCCATCACTAATGATGGCCCAAGGTGTTCCGAACTGGGAAATGATGTTTTCTTTTAAGAATCTAATGACCGTTCAATGGTCATTATTCCGGCATAAGATCGCTTTGACCCATTTAGTGACATAGTCTACTACTAGTAAAATGTATAAATTTCCAAAGGATTAAGGGAATGACCTCATGAAATCGATGCCCCGACAATCAAATGCTTCAATGATTAGTACGAGATTCAGAGGTATTATATTTCGATGGGACAATGCTCCCAATTTCTGACAATGCTCACAAATGTTGTAGAACTCATGAGTGTCCTTGAACATAGTGGGCCAATAGAAGTCGCACTGCAGAATTTTGGTCATGATTTTTTTAATAAAAAAGTGACCACCATAGGGCTGAGAGTGATATAAGGAGATTACACTTGGTGTTCATTGTCTGACACACATCTCCTTATAATTTGGTCTGGGCAATATTTAAATAAATATGTGTCATCCCAAAAGAACTTACGAACCTTGGCGAAGAATTTTTTCTTATCTTGTACAGTCCAATGTGTTGGGGTGAAACCTTTGGTAAGATAATTAGCAATATCGGCAAACCAAGGTAAGTGGGAGAGTTTGAACAGTTATTCATTAGGGAATATGTCATTAATGGGCTCATCTCAAGGGGATTGGGAAGATCAAGCCTTGAAAGATGGTCAGCCACTACGTTTTCTACTCCCTTTTTGTCTTTTATTTCTAAATCAAATTCCTGGAGTAGAAGGATCGATCTTATCAAGCGAGGCTTTGCATCATTCTTAGAAAGAAGATACTTAAGCATCGCATGATCCGTGTAGATGATATTCTTAGATCCAATCAAGTAGGACCTAAATTTGCCCAATGCGAACACTACGGCAAAGAGTTCCTTTTCCGTAGTAGAGTATTTCATTTGGGCAGAGTTTAAAGTTCTACTAGCATAATGAATAACTTAAGGCTTCTTATCTTTTCGATGGCCTAACACTGCCCCGTTAGCATAGTTGGACGCATCGCACATGATCTCAAAAGTGTGGCTGCATAATGGGTGCAGTAGTTAACATGCCCTTTGTAAGGCCCGTATTTTAGATCGTACCATTTCAGAGACTTCCACGATCCTCCCCGTCGAATTTCAGCGATCCACGACCTGTAACCGGTAATTGCGCGTGAACCTAAGTCACATCCTATATATCGGAGTTGGCTCGACTCAAAACTTGTACCCTAGCAACCGCGCCGTCGCCACAGTTCCGACGAAGCGTCTCGTGTGCCGATGGCCTGCACCTATCTCGATGAAACGCCACGCATTTACAATTCTGAGAGAACCTCTACCAAACATCACATCAATCCATCAATCAATCAAGTCATGTACAACCCATGCCCTACCCATCCCTCAACCAAACCCATACCCATCTCTTACACACCCATCACTCACACCCATCACTCACCCATCACCCATCCACTTTCATCCCATCACCCATCACTCGCTCTCTCTCTCATTTCTCTCTTCACTCCCAAGCAACCAAAGGGGTGGAAACATCCAAGCTCCCTAAGAGAGAGCTAAGAGTGTGGCCCACCTTCCTACCCCCTCATCTCCCATCCTAGCTATCCAAATTTCAACATCTTCCATTAAAGAAGGAGCTTAGGAGTCGAGGAGTCTAAGGAGCTAAAGAAGAAGGCCAATCGATGGGTGATCATAGTGCTGGATCTTGATTTTTGATTTAAGGCCTAATCGTTAGGGTTAACCCACTAGAGAATGATGAGAATGGGCCTAGGCAGGCCTAAAGGAAGGTCACAATGGGGACATTTAACCATCATTGCCCATCAATGTGGACATTTAACCATCATTGCTCCCAAGGAGAATGATGTGAATGGGCCTAGGCAGGCCTAAAGGAAGGTCACAATGGGGACATTTAACCATCATTGCCCATCAATGTGGACATTTAACCATCATTGCTCCCAAGGAGTGGCCCACATAAAGCCTAAAATATAGTGGGGCCCATGGCCTCATACAAGGGCTTAATGAACTTCACCATGGGCCACATACAATCTCAATGGGCCTCATAGAATCATAATGGGCCTTACCATAGCCACACCAATGGGCCTCATATACATCAAGTGGGCCGCATCAACAGGCTGCACCAATGGGCCGCATCAACGGGCCGCACTAATGAGCCAATATACATTACGTAGGCCGCATCATATGGGCCTCTCATACATCACATCGGGCCTCATCCCATGGCCTCAAATACATCACAATGGGCCTCATACTTGGGCCGCATATACATCACAATGGGCCCCATACACGGGCCGAATATACATCACAATGGGCCTTAGACATGGGTCTCAAACATGGGCCTCATGTATGTTACAAAGGGCCCCATTGCATGAGCCTCTTTTACATCAGGTGGGCCTTGCATACAGCTAGCGGCCCCTTTTATGCGGCAGATGGGACCCACTAAGTGGACAACGTGGAGAAGATACATCATGGTGGACCGCTGCCCATGGATGGTGTGCATACAAAACATACATCAGGCAAGTCCAGTCCCAGCTGGACGGTGCAGATAAAATGCATACATCACAGTTTATCTTATCCCAACTGGACGGTGTGGATATAAATCATGGTGGGGTTCACACCCCGCTGGTCCGAACGGCATGGATATACAACACATACATCATCGTGGGGGTCCACGTCCCACGTAGACGGTGTGGATCACATACATCATGGCAGACCCCACTCGAACAGCAGGTGGGTCCCACCATCCTTACGTGGATGGTGAATGAAATGTACATTAGGGTAGGTCCCACATCCACGGCGTGGGTATTAGACACATACATCACGGTGGATCCCACCATCCTTACTGGATGGTGTGGAAACCACACGTACAGGGCCCCACCATCCCATTTGGACAGTGGATGGCATGGGTGAAACATATACATGAGGTGGGGCCACACCAGCCAATGTAGTTCCAGATAGGTGGGTCCCATGTGGAGCCCACCATAAAATTATATATATATATATATATATACATATACAGGGAGGTGGGCCACACATAGATGGACGGCATGTATATGTAATACATATAACACTGTTTGGTCCCACCGTCCATGTGCTAGACGATGGAGATGAAGCATGTAAATCACATGGGCCCCACAGCATGAGAGCTACATACCTCTCATGGGGACCCACGTCCAGCTTAAAATGGACGGACGATGCTAATACTACATATATACAAGAGGTGGGTCTCACGTCCTAGCTGGATGGACTAATGGTGCAGATGCAAGACATGCATCAATCAGGGCCAGACGTGTACATTAGGTGGGTCCACATGTGTGGGACCCACCAGCTTTGAAATACAGCTAATTTTGTGTTGCCTGCCATCCAGACAGTCAACAGTCTAAATGGTTTGCTGCAGCTGGACGGTCCTTATTTGCTGGATCTGTCCAACTCTAAGGACCCAAAATGACTTAGAAAAAATGGATGGACAATGTTGATACAATACACCATGGTGGGACCCACAGATGGGGGTCCACACAGCCAGTTGATAAGCTGATATTTGTGTTTCTTTTCGCCCATAGTCGGCCCGAAAATGGGCAGCAAGGCAGTCCAGCTGGTGGACAGTGGACACCCCACTGTTTGGACAACTTGTAGTCCCATTGGATAGCGTGGATCATCCATCGAGGTGGGCCATCATTCACAAAAGGAGAGAGAGAGAAGGAGAGATAGAGAGAGAGAGAAATTGGCGTAGTGGAGGGACCCCGCCACTATGGGCCCCTCTTTGCTAGAACATATACATCAAAATGGGTCCCATCAGATGTGGGCCTTAAATTAAAAATCAAGATCTAGCACTATGATCACCCACTGATTGGCCTTCTTCTTTAGCTCCTTGGACTCCTTGGCTCCTAAGCTCCTTTAATGGAAGATGATGAAAGTTGGATGGCTAGGATGGGAGATGAGGGGGTAGGAAGGTGTGCCATACTCTTACCTCTCTCTTGGGGAGCCTGGACATTTTCACCCCTTTGGTTGCTTGGGAGTGAAGAGAGAAATGAGAGAGAGAGAGAGAGAATGATGGGTGATGGGATGAAAAGGGATGGACGATGGGTGAGTGATGGGTGTGTAAGAGATGGGTATGGGTTTGTTTGACTTTTGGGTGAGAGAGGGATGGGTAGGGCATGGGTTGTGCTTGACTTGATTGATTGATGGATTAATGTGATGTTTGGTAGAGATTCTCTCAGAATTTTAAATGCGCGGCATTTTTTTGAGATAGGTGCAGGGCCACATCTCCTGACCTAAGTATCACATCGACGCATGACACACTGTGTCGGAACCGCGACGATGATGCGGTCGCTAGGGTACAAGTTTTGAGTCAAGCCAACTTCGATATACAGGACGCGACTTAGGTTCACACGCAATTGCCAGTTACAGGTTGCGGGTCTCTGAAATTTGATGAGGAGGATCGTGGAAGTCTATGGAACGGTACGGTCTAGAATACGGGACTTATAATTAACTTTGTCTTGAGTGGGAGGATTTCATTGACCGATTCGACCAACAGTACTTCCCCTACCACTTTCGTCGGTAGCCCGCATTAGAGTTCGAGACCTTGGTGCAAGGAGACATGTTTGTAGCATAGTATGCGGCTCGTTTCATGGCACTATAGAGGTTCGCTCCGTATTTGGTTAATGATGGGGAGTGAAAGGCCTGCCGTTTTGGGAACATCTTACGTTTTGGCCTCAGGAGCTGTGTCATCAGACACATGCTCCTGACCTTTGAGCAGGCAGTTCAAAGGGCCCAAATTTATGAGGCAGAATGACACAATTCGCAGAGGGTTCGTGACCACAGAGGAGATCGAAAGAGGAAGACCCCCTCTAGTAGTTCCCAGCAGCAGCAGTGTTGACGGCCAGAGAGGCACAGGAACCGTCCATCCCATTGAGCACCAAAAGCACCTTCAGCACCACTACCGAGGCTGTTCACAGGCATTTGCTTCAGATATCGTGATATGAGACATTGTAAGAGTGAGTGCCCCCATCTTTCAGCAGTAATGACCTCTTTGGGGGGAGGGGGAAACATACACATCCCAAGAAGACCTAGGGAAAGTTTTATACAACTAAGCAGGACCCTCAGTCGTCAAGAGGAGTCGCCGATGATTCGTACAACCGGCCATTAGGACCATCTTGTTAGATTAGTCATTGATAAGATGGTGAGGCTGCAAGGTATCTCAGTTTCAATCATTTTTTATCCAAGGTCTGAGGTTTAGTAGGGGTCACCATAGTGTTGATGAGGCATCTAGGGAGCGCGAGGTTGAGATTAGAGAGAGCACTATTCCTATCCTTTTGTAAACTAAATGTGCCATGACATATATATATATATATATATATATGATGCTTCCTTTTTCCTTATCTGTTCTATAAATTTTGAGGATGAAAGTTTATTAGGAGGGGAGAGCTGTAAGGCCCGTATTGTAGACCATACCATTCTGTACACTTCCACTATCCTCCCCATCGAATTCTAGCGACCCGCTACCTATAACCGGCAATTGCGTGTAAACCTAAGTCGCATCCTATATATCAGAGTTCGCTCAACTTGAAACTTATACCCTAGTGACCGCGCCGTCGCCACGGTTCTGACGCCGCGTCTCGTACGCCGATGCGATACTCAGACTAGGAGATGTGGGCTGGTGCCTATCTCAAAGAAACGCCGCATATTTGCAATTCTGAGAGAATTTGTACTAAACATCACATCAATCCATCAATCAATCAAGTCAAGTACAACCCATGCCCTACCCATCCCTCTCTCACCCAAAAGTCAACTAAACCCATACCCATCTCTTACATAGCCATCACTCACCCATCACCCATCCCTTTTCATCCCATCACCCATCACTCTCTCTCTCTCTCATTTCTCTCTTCACTCCCAAGCAACCAAAGCGGTGGAAACGTCCAAGCTCCCAAAGAGAGAGCTAAGAGTGTGGTCCACCTTCCTACCCCCTCATCTCTCATCCTAGCCATCCAACTTTCATCATCTTCCATTAAAAAAGGAGCTGAGGAACCGAGGAGTCCAAGGAGCTAAAGAAGAAGGCCAATCAGTGGGTGATCATAGTGCTAGATCTTGATTTTTTTATTTAAGGCCCACATCCAATGGGACCCATTTTGATGTATATGTTCTAGCAAAGAGGGGCCCATAGTGGCGGGGTCCCTCCACTACGCTGATTTCTCTCTCTCTCTCCCCCTTCTTTCTCTCTCCTTTTGTGAATGATGGCCCACCTCAATGGATGATCCACGCTGTCCAGTGGGACTACATGCTATCCAAACAGTGGGGTGTCTACTATCTAGTAGCTGGACTGCCTTGCTGCCCATTTTCGGGCCGACTATGGGTAAAAAGAAACACAAATATCGGCTAATCAACTGGCCGTGTGGACCCCTATCTGTGGGCCCCACCATGGTGTATTGTATCAACATCGTCCATCCATTTTTTCCAAGTCATTTTAGGTCCTTAGAGCTGGACAGATCCAGCAAATCAGGATCATCCAGCTGCAGCAAACCATCCAGACTACTGACCGTCTAGATGGTAGGCAACACAAATATCAGTTGTATTTCAAAGCTGGTGGGGCCCACACGTGTGGACCCACCTAATGTACACATGTTGCCTTGATTGATGCATGTCTTGCATCCACACCATCAGTTTGTCCAGCTAGGACGTGAGACCCACCTCTTGTATATATGTAGTATCAGCATCGTCCGTCCATTTTAAGTTGGACGTGGGTCCCCATGAGAGGTATGTGGCTCTCATGCTGTGGAGCCCACGTGATTTACATGCTTCATCTCCACCATCCATCACATGGACGGTGGGACCCAACAGTGGTATATGTATTACATATACATGTTGTCCATCTATGTGTGGCCCACCTCCCTGTATATATATATATAATTTTATGGTGGGCCCCATGTGGGACCACCTATCTGGAAGTACATTGGCTGCTGTGGCCCCACCTCATGTATATGTTTCACCCATGCCATCCATCGTCCAGATGGGACGTTGGGGCCCTGTACGTGTGCCATCCACACCATCTAGCAAGGATGGTGGGATCCACCGTGATGTATGTGTCTCATGCCCACACCATGGCTATGGGACCTACCCTGATGTGCGTGTTTCATCCACCATCCATGTAGGGATGGTGGGACCCACCTGCTATTCGAGTGAGGTCCACCATGATGTATGTGTTTCACACCGTCCATGTGGGACATGGAACCCCACAATGAAGTATGTGTTGTATATCCATGTCGTTCAAACTAGCTGGGTGTGAACCCCACCATGATGTATATCCACACCGTCCAGTTGGGACAAGATACACCATGATGTATGTATTTTATCTGCACCATCCAGCTCGAACGGGACCTGCCTGATGTATGTTTTGTATGCACACCATCCATGGGCAGTGGTCCACCATGATGTATCTTCTCCACATTGTCCACTCGGCGGGGCCCATCTGCCATAAAAGGGGCCGCCTGCTGTATGCAGGGCCTACATGAAGTAAAGGAGGCTCATGCAATGAGGCCCTTTGTAACGTACATGAGGTCCATGTTTGAGACCCATGTCCAAGGCCCATTGTGATGTATATATGGCCAGTGTATGGGGCCCATTGTGTGTATATGCGGCCGGTGTATAGGGCCCATTGTGATGTATTTGAGGCCATAGGATGAGGCCTGATGCGATGTATGAGTGGCCTATATGATGCGGCCCACGTAATGTATATTGGCCCATTGGTGCGACACGTTGATGCTGCCCACTTGATGAATATAAGGCTCATTAGTGCGGCCCGTTGATGCTGCCCACTTGATGTATATGAGGCCCATTGATGCAGCCGACTTAATGTATATGAGGCCCATTGGTACGGCCCATTGATGCGGCCCACTTGTTGTATATGGAGCCCATGTAATGCGGCCCATTGTGATATATGAGACCCATATGGTAAGGCCCATTATGATTGTATGAGGCCCATTGAGATTGCATGCGGCCCATGGTGAAATACATTAAGCCCTTATGTGAGGTCATTGGCCCCACTCTATTTTAGGCTTTATGTGGGTCATTCCTTAGGAGCAATGTTGGTTAAATGTCTACATTGATGGGCAATGATGGCTGAATGTCCACATTGTGACCTTCCCGTAGGCCTGGTTAGGCCCATTCTCATTAGTCACTAGTGGGTTAACCCAAACGATTGTGCCCCATTGATATTGCTTGGCCCATCATCGACTGCTCATCTACGAGGCTGATTCCGATTGTTGAGGCCGATTGTATATGCCGATTATCGAGGCCAATTCTGATTGTTAAGGCAAATTGTATAGGCTGATTATCGAGGCCAATTCTGATTTTGATTGTCAAGGTCGATCATCGGGGACGATTCTGATTGTCGAGGCCGATTATATAAGTTGATTATCGAGGCCGATTTCGATTGTTGAGGCCGATTATCGAGGCCGGATATCAAGGACGATTGTTGAGGCTGATTGTTGAGGATAATCATCGAGGCTAATTCCGACTGTTGAGGCCGAATATCGAGGCTGATTGTCGAGGGCACATTGAGGCCGATTGTTAAGGCCGATCATCAAGGCTAATTGTTGAGGCTAATTATCAAGGCCAGATATTGAGGCTGATTGTTGAGGCCGATTATTGATATCGATTATGAGTATGTGACATCTTAGCATCATGATACATACCCATACGCATAATTTGTATGTTTGTTATGAGATGTAATTGACCACTGCATATGCCATAGTGCAGGTGATTTGTGGGACTCCTTAATAGGTGGAGTTACATGAGCGCATGGTATGCATAAGATTGATACATGATTAGACTGCATGACTCCTGCATCGTATATTGTGTGATTGTGATTACTGTACACCCTATCAACATCAGGGCTATGACCTCCACATGCATGTCATGGATGGCCATATAGGACACCAAAAATGATTGGTTCGAGCATCTGGGCACTTTGGATGTCCATGGGTGAAAGTCCCTAAACCTCCATGGCCACGAGACTCCCCAACATCTAGACTGAGTAGATACATGAGCACCCGAGTACCAAATACCAGTAAGTCACGTCTCCCACTGTGTGGTGGTCAATTGGGAGGAGAGGTGGCCTTATCCACCCGAGTGAGGGGGCTGTAAGCTAGATTGAGTTGACCAGCTCTCAAATGGGTCCGCTATCGATGAGCTAGGTAGGCATTGGTATACTGCTAACAGGCGGGTTGTGAGGTCTTTTCCACTCGCTGCACTACGCAGCCAGCCAGGGCGGTAGCCAGTTTGGACTGTACTAGACCCCGGTGATGATCCCAGAGATGTACAGTATGATTTGTGGAGTAGAAGTTGCATACTCAGTATTTTACTCATTCATTCATTCATTTATTCATTGTCCACTCAGACTGGTGGTGTGTAATTAAGTCATCGTGTGTACCTTCATAGTGGCCAAGATTTCGGTTGGGGTGCGCAACCAACCTGAGACCAGGATTTACCACATTAAGTCTATATATCCAAATTTAGGTATGAGACTGGTTTGGATAGAAGTCCCTTGTGATGGACCCTGTAGCTTGCGATACTACGTACTATCATCTCGACTTCACACTCCAGCTTGGTTCTTTCATTCGCACCACATTATACATCCGCGGCATCTGGCATTTTGGGTTGATATGTTTTGCATTTATATGATCTAGATGAGGTTAATGGTATTTGTAGCTCTTCAGAATTGCATATTGTATTGCATCCTTGGTGTTTGATATTTGACTCATTATGTTTCCACATTACTTTCTCATTATATGACATTGGCTTGCTATATTTTTGCATTGCATATCCTGGATGAGGTTGATGACATTTCTATGGACTTGCTAGTATTTTTTCTTACTCTGATATTTGCATGCATGACACTTAATTTGTGCACACACTTACACCACCCTCTAAGCTTTTTATAAGCTTATACACGATAGATGCGTGCAGGTGGTGTTAGGTCACAGCAGCGTCGAGCTTGGAGAGTGCAGCCATCTTTTGGAGCTTGATGTTTAACATATGTATATTTCCCTTTCAGCACTGTATTCAACTATTTATATTAGTGGATATGTGATGATGATGTTACCTTTGTGATTTGGGTAAACTTGTGGTTATGCTTCTTACGAGATAAATGTACGTTGGAAAATCCTCCTTGTACGATCTCGGGATCGGAATCTGGCGTATGCACGCTGGGACTCGACAATGGGGTACTACGGAGGTTATCGACACCGAATTCAGTAATCAAAAATTTTGTGATCCCGGTTTTCGAGTTTGGGGCGTGACACCCTTAAACTTATAAAAGCTTCTTGCCATTGCTCTGTCCACTCGTATGGTACATCCTTTTGAAGAAGATTGCAAAAAGGACGAGAGAGGTGACTAAACTCTTTTATGAATCATTTGTAAAATCCTACGTGTCATAAGAAGGATCGCACATTACGTATACTTTTAGGAGGTGGTAGGTTAGAGATAAGATCGTTTTGTCCTTATCCACCTCAATTCCCTTGGATGAAATTATATGTCCAATAACAATTCCATTAGGAGCCATGAAATGGTATTTCTCTCAGTTTAAAATCAAAATTTTCTCTTCACATCGCTTCAACGCACATTTAAGATTTTTCAGGCTTTCGTTGAAGGATGGACCAAAGACAGAGAAGTCGTTCATTAAGACCTCAAAATATTACCCTACCATGTCAGAAAAAAATACTCAACGTACATTTCTAAATGTGGAAGAGGCATTACACAGTTCGAATGACATCTTTTGATAAGCGAAGATGCCATAGGGACATGTTAATGTTATTTTCTCTTGATCTTTAAGGGCTATCTCTATCTGATTGTAGCCAGAATATCCATTGAGGAAGCAGTAATAGGAATGACCAGCTAACCTTTCCAAAATTTGATCAATGAAGGGTAAAGGAAAGTGGTCCTTCCACGTGAAGGTATTCAACTTCCTGTAGTCAATGCACATTCTCCAATCAGTAGTAACTCTAGTTGACACGAGTTCATTGTTAGCATTGGCTACAATGGTGATTCTGGACTTCTTAGGAACCAACTGAGTTGGACTCACCCCTTTACTGTCAGATATAGGGTATATGATACCCACATCCAACAATTTAAGTACCTCTCCCTTAACCACTTCTTTCATATTTGGATTGATTCGACTTTGTGGTTGTCGAGAGGTTTTTGTATTACCCTTAAGATGAATGCGATGAATACAAATCAAAGGATCGATTCATTTGAGATCAGTAATTGACCATCCAAGGGCTCCTTTATGTTCAATGAGAGTAGCAATTAACATACTCTCCTGTTCTTTCTCAAGGTGGGAAGAAATCACCACTGAATGTCTCATCATGACGTAAATAGACATATTTAAATCAGCAGGCAAGGGTTTTAATTTAAGCTTCAATGCTTTGAGGCTAGATAGTAGAGGCGCTGCATCATTTAGGGGCAATTTCTCAAATTGTCTCCACTAGTTAACTTTAAGTACCGATGCAGTATCAAGCATGTCATACAACTCCCTATTCATATCATCATTCGAATTGGGGGAGTGTGTCAAGCACGTCTCTAAAGGGTCAGAGGATAAAGTCATCAGAGCTCCATCTTCCACGAAAGAGTCTATCAAGTTAATGTTGTGGGCCTCGTCATCATCCTTTACCTATCTGCTCATGTTGAAAAAGATATTGAGCTCCAACATCATATTTCCAAAAGATAAATTCATGACTCCATTCCTACAATTGATAATAGCGTTGGATGTAGCAAGGAATGGGCGGCCAAGTATGACATGGATTTAAGTGCTCACATCTACAGTGGGCTGAGTATCCAGGATGATAAAATCTATTGGATAGTAGAATTTGTCAACCTGGACCAACACATCCTCAATCATCCCCCTCGGTACATGAACTGAGCGATCAACAAGTTGTAATGTGGTTCAGGTGGGTTTTAATTCACCTAAACCAATTTGTTCGTAGACCGAGTAAGGGATTAGATTTATGCTCGCCCCCAAGTCAAGAAGTGCATTCTCAATTTGGTGGTTCCCAATTAAACAAGTGATAGTTGGGCTACCTGGATCTTTATATTTTTGTGGCACACTTTGCTTGTGGATGGCACTCACTTTTTCTGTCAAAATTTTTTTCTTTTTAATACTGTGCCCCCTCTTGGTCATGCATAAGTCTTTCAGAAATTTGACATATGAAGGAATTTGTTTCACAACATCTAGAAGAGGGATGTTGACCTTTACTTGTTTCAACACCTTTAAAATATCCTGTGAGTTGGCTAGAGGTTTTGGTGCAATCAACCATTGGGGGAATGGAACAATCGACTTGCTTTAAGATTCCGGTTTTAACCTACGTGAGGCAATGATAGGTCCATCATTCTCATCTATTTTTGGGTCCTTAGAACGCCCCGAAATTCGGGGTCGAGCATAACTCACTCCCGAGTTCCAAAACATCACTAATGCAAAATAATTAATGAATGATGTATGTTGACTGTATTAGCACATAAACATGGGATAGATTAAGCCAAAACGCAGATATGATTCAGTGATAAGTGAATAAAGCAAGCGGAAGACTTATAGTAAAATATGTGTACAAGTGTAAGTCCCTGAATTACATATACAACCAGATCGAGTAAAAGTGTTATTTATCAAAAATTATAAGAACAAGATACATCAATTCAGTTCACAAAATAGTAATACCATAGATCCCTCGCACCAGACCGAGGCTCGCTAGAACCCGTCGGGCATATAGGAGAAGGCGGCCTCGTCGTCTCCAGCTCCCGCTCTGCCTCGACGTCGCATCCACATCTGCAACATCGGGGCCTAAGACAGAGTAGTCTGGTGGGTGTGAAACACCACCCGAAACGTGGGAGTGAGTGATCAACTCTGGAACAATAAGGCACTGGTTAACATGCTATCAGTTCAATCAAACAATAATGATAAAGCAAGACAATTAAATAAATCCTAAGTACTCTTGTTAATGCAAGTATGAATGCAATATGATGCGTGCCCTCACGCGTACACCCTCAGCGTCTTCATCTTACGTTACGCATGACATCGCCTCAAAGTGCGCCACATCTACAAAGCACATGCAAATGCGGTGCATGGATATGATTACCAAGTTGTTATTAGTCCAGTTCATACATCGGATTGGGAAGCTAAGATACCTTCCTCATATCACCATCCAAACAGTGATCCATACTAGGGTCGTCAATCCTAGACATCTCATACGATCATATAGTTGAGGTCGTAGCAAAGGGCTCGTCACCAATCAATGCACGCCTTTCATGCCCTTACTACCACAGATCAGCTCGTCACCTCCTTGCGGTATCCAGGTATGCTGGAGGTCACTACAAAGGGCTCGTCACCAATCAATGTAGGCCGACAGCACGAATATAGTGTCCCATACCACCATAATCGGCTCACGAGTTAAGTTGCTCACTGGTCACTGCGGGGAGGCTCGTCACCCCAGCGTAGGCCGACAGCTCGACCACGGTGTCCCATACCACCATGTCCGGCTCATGAGTCTTAGCGGATCAGGTACCATGGTTATTAGGATTTCACTGGTAAGTTCGGTACCCTAGATTCAAGCAGTAGCGTCCATACATGGTTAACATACACTGGACAATCGGGTTAGTTGACGAACTCGACTAGCATGAGCGCACGTTCAGTTGAACGACATAGAGTGCGCAAACACTCCGCGTGGCCAAACCACTGCCGCCAACTCTAATACGGCTCGGGTTCGTCTAATACGTCCTACGTGGCGAAAGCAATCTCAACCACGAATATAGGGTCAATTACCGATTTCCTGGACTAAGGCATAGTCCCAAACATCTTACACTACTACAGATACTCATATGGAATGTAAAACAGTAATGGAACAACAACTCAAAGCATGGTACATACGCATCTGGAGAATATCAACTTAACATAAATGTAAGCATAGGTAATGCTTGAATTTAAATAACTTGGAATGTAACTGCATAAAGGAAATCATGCGCATCAATAAGAGTATTGAGAATCACTTCTCAACGCCCACAATTAGTGTAATCAGTTACACTTAGGTCATTCATGCATTTCTACAAACACTTAGCATACATGGAACAACATACATGACGCATGTTGAAATACGTGCACTTAGACAATTCCTTTTCCCAAGGAGTTGTCATACATGCATCTAGCATACATACATGACCAATAATCATGGCAAACATAAGTGCGTATTTTATACGTATACGGTACTTTATAAATACACTTAGAATACACAAATCTCAATATAGCACATGCATATCAGAAAGCAATGTAAACATAACATTTGACATGTGAAATCTCATCCATAACAAGAATAAATCACTAATCGGGATTGAAAGCCTTGAAAACCATAACCTATACACTTAAAGTCCGCACCTTAAGCGAAGAAAGAATAGCCGAACTGATTTAGACGAGTTGTCTTCGACAACGGCGCAAGAATACCCTAAAATAAGGATAGAAATGAGATACAACAACACCAAGTCTAATCTAAGCTCTAACACAAATTAGGGTTAGTTTAACTTACCCCAAAAGAACTCAGAATCGTCCGAGGAACGATTCAAAGTGAAGGTTCAAAGGTGAAGAAGAACAAGGAAGAATCAAGATGATTCACCAACCAATCTCTCTCACTAACTCTCTCTCTTTTCCACTCTCTTCCAAGCTAGGGTTAGAGAAAATTCGTATGGAAATGAGAGCTAGGGTTTAAGGACTATATATAGGCCTTAAAATGATGGAAATAACCCTATGGTCAAGGTATACTTAGGTAATAACCAAAGTACGCCTTTCTCGATCCAACGAAGCACTTCCGGTGGGCCTATAACCACGAAAGGTCGGACTTAAGCTCACCGACCATGGATCTAGGTCAGCTGAGTTTTCGCTCTGATCGGCTCTTCAGATCAGTAGTGGCGGACCACACTCAATTCAACGGTCTCCAAATGATCATGTCCACAAGCACTAGGATATGCCCGGGCCAACCATCCTGATTCGAGGGTGAAATTGGGTCGAATCCAACGGTCCGATAGCTTAAAATCGTCGCAAAAGCACTCTGATTTCATAAAAGCTTATTAAATTCCAACAGTTTTCTCACTCTTCACTCCTAACTCAATCAAATCGACCAAGATCAGATCGACTTGATTTTGAGGTGAAGATCAAGCCCAACTCGTGACCGCAATGTTTAAGATCATCGCCATCGGACTTTCGATGCGCGGTCCAGTCCGATCCAGATCTTCCAAAAATTCCCGAACAACCGGATTTAGCGATGGATCCTATTTCCGAGTAACGTAGCGCTCACTAATCTACACGTTTAGAGCCATGCAGATACAATTTAAAGTGATTGATGCGAATTTCACAAGCAATCAAGTAAAGCGCTAATTACCCCAAAAACAACTACTTAAGGAAAGATTAGCACAAAATTTCCAAGGTCGTTACAATCTACCCCCTTAAAGAAAATTTCGTCCTCGAAATTCATACCTTCATATAAGCCTCAAGGATCAGAGGGTAGGTCTTCCTGACCTCAGCTTCAGATTCCCAAGTAGCCTCTTCTACGCCATGATGCGTCCATAGCACCTTCACGAGAGGGATAACCTTGCTACGCAGTACCTGCTCCTTTCTATCCAGAATACGTGTCGGTTGCAGTACATAAGTGGCATCCTCACTTAACTGCACTTGCTCCCAACTGATAATATGCGAAGGATCAGGAACGTTCTTCATCATAGAGATATGAAATACGTTATGCACGCCCGCAAGAGGTGTGGGCAAAGCAAGGCGGTAAGCTACCGCTCCCACTCGATCCGTAACTTGAAATGGACCAATAAATCTCGGCGTCGGCTTTCCTTCTTACCGAACCGCAAAACTCCCTTCATAGGAGAGACCTTCGTAAAAACATGATCTCCCACTACGAACTCAAGCGGTCGACGCCGTACAAGCATAACTCTTCTCGCCGCTCGGCCGCTAGAAGTCGACGCCGAATGATGTCAACCTTCTCTCAAGTCACCTGCACAACACTGGGCCAAGCAAACTACGCGCACCAATGTGGTGCTCTGCACGGCGACCATACAACGCCTCGAAGGGAGCCATGCCGATACTCGCTCGGAAACTATTATTATACGCGAACTCGGCATTGGAGACAATCATCCTAACCGTCTTTGAAATCCAAAACACAAGCTCGCAACATATCTTCCAGGACTTGATTCACGCGCTCCGTCTCCCCATCTGTTTGCGGATGAAACGCGGTCTGAACTTCAGTTTCACAACCATCGCCTGGATACGAGTCCATAAGATAGATGTAAAACGCGTGTCTCTATCGACACAATCTCCAGGGGAACTCCAGACGTACTATCTCCTCGATATACAACCTAGCCAACTCGTCTGCAGAGTAAGTGACTCGGATCGGTAAGAAATGCGCCGACTTCGTTAATCGATCGACGATCACCCAAATATAATCAAATCCCTTTCTCATCCTCGGCAACCCAGAAATAAAATCCATAGAGATGAAATCCCACTTCCATTCAGCTATGGGCATGGGCTGCAACAACCTAGGAGGTCGGCGATGCTCTGCCTTGACCTGCTGGCACGTGAGACAATGAGAAACAAATTCAGCAATCTGAACCTTCATATTGTCCTGCCAATAAGACCTCTTCATATCCTGATTCATCTTCGTGCTACCTAGATGCATCGCAAGTTTAGAACTATGGGCTAACTCGAGAACCTCACGTCTCAACTCAGGGATGTCAGGAACACATAACCGGCCACGAAAACGTAGGCCCCCATCAGAACTAACACTCCAGTAGAGTTCTCATCTGTACCAACCAGCTGCCTCATCTTCACCAAAAGCTCATCATCTGCCTGAGCTGCAACGATCCTCTCGTCGATAACGGGCTGTACACGAATGTGTGCGATAACCTCATACGGCTCAACCACCGTAAGCTTCTGCTCAAAATCACGCACGAACTCCAACATATCCCACTCTGCTATCATCAGCGGAGCCGCAAACTCCAAAGCCTTCTTGCGACTCAACGCATCTGCCACAAGGTTCGCCTTACCAGGATGGTAAGAAACATCGAACTTGAAGTCCTTCAATGTTTCCATCCATCTACGCTGCCTCATATTCAAATCACGCTGCGTGAAAATATACTTAAGGCTCTTGTGGTTGCAAAAGAGCTCGAACTCCTCACCATAGAGGTAATGTCTCCAAAGCTTTAATGCGAAAATGACAGCTGCTAACTCAAGGTCGTGCGTAGGGTAATTCTCTTCGTGTTTCCTCAACTGACGTGAAGCATAAGCAATCACCCTGTCCTTCTGCATAAGGACACAACCCAGGCTAACGCGAGAGGCATCGATATAAATAATATACTTAACCCCTTGCTCTGGCAATACTAGCACAGGGGTGGATGTCAACTTGTCTTTTAACTCCTGAAAAGCTAACTCCGCCTTCTCATTCCAAGGAAACTTCAAATCCTTCCGTGTCAACTGCGACAATGGTCTGGAAATCTTCGAGAAGTCCTGAATGAAGTGTCGATAATAGCCTGCAAGACCTAGAAAACTCCTTACCTTAGTAATTGAACCAGGCTGCTTCCAGTCCTGCACTGCAACTATCCCTTCCTTGGACACCACATGTCCCAGGAATTTGACTTTCTCTTTCCAGAAATCACACTTCTTGAACTGTGCGAAAAGCTGATTCTTTCTGAGAGTATCCAAAACCGCTCTTAAGTGCTCCTCGTGCTCTTCCCGGCTCGCCGAGTAAATCAAGATGTCATCGATAAAGACAATGATGAATCGGAATAGGAATGTCCGAAACACCCTGTTCATCAGATCCATGAACACGGCCGGAGCGTTCGTAAGACCGAACGACATCACAAGGAACTCATAATGACCGAAGCTAGTCCTGAAAGCAGTTTTCTGTACGTCCCCATCCTTGACGCGCAACTGATGATACCCAGACTGCAGATCAACCTTCGAAAAGTACCGTGCCCCCTTCAATTGATCAAACAGATCATCAATCCCGGGCAAGGGTACTTATTCTTCACGATTACCAAATTCAACTCGCGATAATCAATACACAATCGCAAGGAACCATCCTTCTTCTTCACAAACAAAACAGTGCTCCCAAGGAGACACACTGGGCCGAATAAAACCCAATTCTAGCAAACCATCTATCTCGCTTCCTCAACTCCTCCATTTCACTGAGGCATCCGATAGGTGGGTAAAGAAATGGGCGCCGCACTGCATAAGATCGATAGCAAAATCAATCTCACGCCGAGGAGGTAATCCAGAATCGACTCAAACACATCTTCAAACTCTGATGTTGCGGACTAACCAACGCCGACTCGGCCGAACTCTCCAACAGAGAAGAATAAAAATCAATACGAATAGGGTAACTGACCTGAACTGGGAAAGTAACAATCTCGCCCTCATGTCCATGGATCGTCACTGATCTAGCTTCACAATCAATCTCAGCCCGCATCCTCGTGAGCCAATCCATACCCATAATAACATCGTAGTGATAAAGCGGTGCGACTAGCAAATCAACACGGATCGATCCACTTCCCAGGATCGACCAAACAATCCATACAACGCTTGCCCAAGGCAGAGGACATCCCCGTAGCGGTAGTAAGCGTCACTCCTGTATAGGAACAGATCTCAAACCCAAACGCCTAATTGCCGCATAAGAAATAAGAGAAGTAGTGGACCCTGTATCCACTAGCACAGAAACGGGAATACCTTCCATATGCGCTGTCACCTCAAAGGACCTCGGCACCAAGTCAGAGGCGCTTCAGCCGAAAGCGCATGAACACGAGCTTGCTGCTGACGATTCGGCAGAGGCCGCTGAGGTGGCCAAGCCGAGAACAGAAGGATGGATGAGCCGGCGCCGATCGAAGAGGAGGAGGAGAAATAACCGAGGCATCGGACGGCTAACCCTCTGCGGTGGAGTAAAACCACCGGCTCGCATAGGAAAAGCAAAAACGGTCCAAGTGCCCAACCTTCCCACAATAAGAACATCTCAGATCAGCTCTCATCTAGCGGGCGGCGCTGAACGCCAAGGAGGAGAATCAACACGCGGCCTCTTGCCAAGGAAAGGTGCACCCGGGAAATCCGGTCTCGGCCTAGGAGGCATCGGTGCTCGCATGCGGGACGCTCTATCCTCGTCCTGCTTCGCTCGCAAGGACATGCTCACTAGCTCCGCATATGAAGAAATGCCAGCACAGGAAATCTTCGATCGGATCTCATGTCGCCCCCTCAGAAAAACGCCGCATCCTCATCGACGCCCAGATCAAAGGAACATACCGCCCCAACTCAAGAAACCGGTTCTCATACTCCGTAACCGACAACCCTCCTCGGCGGAGGCGAAGGAACTCACTCTCCTTCTCATGTCGTTACGTCACCAGGAAATACTTCTCGTGGAAGCGCGCCTCAAACGCCCGCCACGACCACACGAAGTCCTCCTCGACAGCGAAGCACACTGTCCCACCACAAACCGGCCTCCTTCTCAAACATGAAGGTGGCAAGCTCAACTTGCTCGACCTCAGAGTGTAGCGGCTTTAGGATCTTAGAGATGCGGTCAATCCAATACTCGGCCTCCTCTGGTCGGTCGATGAGAACCCGCAAAAGTAGGAGGTCTCAAGCGCTGGAATCGCTCGAATGTGCCGCTAACACTCGCACTGGCACTCCCGGATGGAGGCATAGGTGAAAAAGTAGGAGTCGCCCCTACTGACTGAGCAAAGATGCCGGCCATGGAGGAGAGGAACTCCTGCTGCTGCTGCTGCTGCTGCTGCTGATACTGCTGCTGCTGCATCAACAACATCATCTGCTCAAACCTATCAACAGTGGAGTAGAAGAAGGTGCATGGCTCGGCTCAGGAACTGAGGGTGTGACTGGAGGAGCCATAGGTGTCGACCCAACACCAGCACGAGATGGACCCGCCTGCGGATCTGACTGGCTATCGCTCAAGGGAGGAACCCCAGCAAGCGACTCAATCAGAGAAAGACGGGCCGAAGTCTTCGAACCCTTAGGAGGCATCCCTACATTAAATCAAAGGATGCAACCTGTCAGATTCTAAGTCACATAATCCATCCACACAACAACAACACAGCACAACACCAAAACAAACCACATGCATTCCATTAACCAAAATCGTCGCAATACAAGTAGTGCAACAATACATGAATCACGACTAGGAAAGCATGAAAACAACAACATCTAACACTACAAACAACCACAACTACTACAACCACTAACAGCTACCACACTACAACAACTCCAACTACAAGCCAACAACGGCTACACACAGAAAGAAAAACACAACAAAGCAAAGACGGCCACGACGATGCTACTCGTCGGAATCAGGAGACGGAGGCGGAGCACCCTTATCCTGCAAGCAACACAGGATAGACTTCAAAGTCCGGGACATCTTCTTGAACTTGTGCTTAACCAAGCCTCGAAGATCCACCATCTCCTGGCGTAAAGCAGCTTGCCCTTCTTCAAGCCGTGTAAGACGGCATCTTTGGCAATCTGCTCTGCACCCTGCTCTGGCGCCATAGGAGGAGAGCTATCACTCGAATCCTGTGCCTCATCTCTTCCTCGTCTTGCTCTGCTTCTTCCTCAGACTCCGCACCACCTTCAGCATAACTCTCATCATCACTCTCAGACCGGCCTCACCCTCGAGGCAAGCCGACCAGAACCAACCTCCATCAGCTTAAGGGTCCTCAAGTTGAGATGACGAACAGGGACCGGTTTCTCAGCTCCAAGCCTATAGCCAAACTCATGTGCAATCTTGCAAATGAGGCGGCCAAAGGGAAGAGACTCGGTCCGTCTACTCGAACGAGCGATGAGAATAATCTGACGCAGGACGTACGTCGGCACACACAACTTCGCATCCTGCCCCACCTGATATAGAAAATCTACCATCAGGCGCGTACACTCGCTGCGGTTGCTCCACCCGGGATACACATTGAACGTAAAGATGTGGTGAAGCAAACGGAAGTCGTCCGTCATGTGAGAAGCCAAAGACTCCTATTCGGCTGCCATTCGACCAGACTACCACACAAGGATCGGGTGCGACGATCCTTCTCGCGCACACTGTCCACATTCTTCTCGCTGGCATGCACTTCCCCAAGTGGCACCTTCAAGAGTCGGGATATCATTGCAACATTGACCATTCGTTCTCGACCGCGTCCAGAGGGAATCTTGAACTGCAGAGGATCCAGCGAAGGCTCCCGAATGTTGGCATAGAAGGCCCGAACAGTGCTAGCATTCGCGCGATACTCGCCTTGAACAAGGGACCCCAACCAGCCCCTTCTAGGCGCTCCAACAAAAGAACTCACCAAAGAGCCGCGATCAACATGAGCCTCAAAAAGGACTCTACGCCTCATAGACTCCATGCGACAATTCCGCCAACAAGGTCCCACTAAGGGGAGCTCGAGGATCGAGGTCCCGCTTCGTCTGGAACTCGCGCGTGGCGGACGTGCTAGCGGCGGCACCTCTCGGCCTCCGTGCACGGTTTGGGCGGCTCGGCCCGCTTCATCCACGGGCGCTCTCTTCTTCCCCATCAAGGAAAGAAGGGAAGAAATGGAAAAGATGGCCGTCACAATCTCAAAGAGGGCCATGAGAAATGAGAGAAAGAGAGAAATAGGAAGATGGTGAAGCTTCCACACACTATGAGCCAAAAAGGGAATGAAAGGGCTCAAATGAGAGGGAAAGATGGAGAAATTAGCAATGGAATGGAAGATTTGAGAATGGGGTGATGGGTTTGCACGAAAATGGAAGGAAGATGAAGATTTGGGAGAGATTTGAGAGAGTTTGGAGAGGTTGTTGAAGAAAAGGAGAGCTTGGAAGAGGGTTTTGTGAAGGAAATAGATGAAAGGAAGGGTTTTAAAATGAAAACCGTGGAGGGGTGGGCCACACAAGCCTCATGGACGATCGGCCCGCGTCGGCCCGCCGACCGGCGATCCCTCGCCGAACCGGCGATGGCATCGCCGGTCTCTGGACATATCGGCGATGCCTCGCCGATTTGGCGAGGTCCTCCTGGTCCTCCTTGGTCCAAATGATGTGGTTCCCCCTGGGTCCCACAGAAAATGCCCCGATTGGCCCCTTGTGTAATTTGAAGCTTATCGGGTCATTCTGACAGAAATGATTTCTGGGAGGTTTTAAAATGAATAATGGGAAGGTAGACCATCTACACTCATTAATAGAGGGTCTAGAACAGGTTTCGGGTCGCTGTGTGTGATCAGGTAAGTGTACACTCGGTAAAGGTTTTCAGGAAACTTTCGCCGATAGAAACTACGGAGCACAAACACAAAGCGATGATAGACCGCACCCAATTACACTATAGTGGTGACAACGTGCGGTGTGTGACCATAACCCAGTCCGGTTTAATCCAGATCATGCTCGATACCAACTTGTAACGCCACGAAATTCGGGGTCGAGCATAACTCACGGCTCCCGAGTTCCAAAACATCACTTATGCAACATAATTAATGAATGATGTATGTTGATGTATTAGCACATAAACATGGGATAGATTAAGCCAAAACGCAGATATGATTCAGGATAAGTGAATAAAGCAAGCGGAAGACTTATAGTAAAATATGTGTACAAGTGTAAGTCCTTGAATTACATATACAACCAGATCGTGTAAAAGTGTTATTTATCAAAATTATAAGTACAAGTTACATCATTTCAGTTCCCAAAATAGTAATCCCATAGATCCGCGCAACAGATCGAGGCTCGCTAGAACCCGTCAAAAAATCGCATATAGGAGAAGGCGGCCTCGTCGTCATCCAGCTCCCGCTCCCTCAGACATCGCATCCACATCTGCAACATCGGGGCCTAAGACAGTCCGGTGGGTGTTCAGAATCCCGAAACGTGGGAGTGAGTGATCAACTCGGTGGAACAATAAGGCAATCGGTTAACATGCTATCAGCTCAATCAAACAAGAATGATAAAGCAGACAATTAAATAAATCCTAAGTACTCTTGTTAATGCAGTATGAATGCAATATGATGCGTGCCCTCACGCGTACACCCTCGGCCGTCTTCATCTTACGTTACGCATGACATCGCCTCAAAGTGCGCCACATCTACAAAGCACATGCAAATGCGGTGCATGGATATGATTACCAAGTTGTTATTAGTCCATTTCACACAGCAGGATTGGGAAGCTAAGATACCTTCCTCATGTCACCATCCAAACAGAGATCCATACTAGGGTCGTCAATCCTAGACATCTCATACGATCATATATTTGAGGTCGTAGTAAAGGGCTCGTCACCAATCAATGCACGCCTTTCATGCCCTTACTACCACAGTTCGGCTTGTCACCTCATTGCGGTATCCAGGTATGCTCAAGGTCACTACAAAGGGCTCGTCACCAATCAATGTAGGCCGACAGCACGAATATAGTGTCCCATACCACCATAATCGGCTCACGAGTTTAGTTACTCACTGGTCACTATGGGGAGGCTCGTCACCCCAGCGTAGGCCGACAGCTCGACCACGGTGTCCCATACCACCATGTCCGGCTCATGAGTCTTAGCGGATCAAGGTACCATGGTTATTAGGATTTCACTGGTAAGTTCGGTACCCTAGATTCAAGCAGTAGCGTCCAATACATGGTAAACGTACATCGGATAATCGGGTTATTTGACGAACTCGACTAGCACGAGCGCACGTTGAATTGAACGACATAGAGTGCGCAAACACTCCGCGTGGCCAAACCACTGCCGACAACTCTAATACGACTCGGGTTCGTCTAATACGTCCTACGTGGCGAAAGCAATCTCAACCACGAACATAGGGTCAATTACCGATTTCCTGGACTAAGGCATAGTCCCAAACATCTTACACTACTACAGATATTCATATGGAATGTAAAACAATAATGGAACAATAACTCCAATCATGGTACATACACATCTGAAGAAATATCAACTTAACATAAATGTAAGCATAGGAGATGCTTGAATTTAAATAACTTGGAAAGTAACTGCATAAAGGAAATCATGTGCATCAATAGGAGTATTGAGAATCACTTCTCAACGCCCACAATTAGTGTAATCAGTTACACTTAGATCATTCATGCATTTCTACCAACACTTAGCATACATGGAACAACATACATGACGTATGTTGAAATACATGCACTTAGACAATTCCTTTTACCAAGGAGTTGTCATACATGCATCTAGCATACATACATGACAATTAATCATCGCAAACATAAGTGCATATTTTATACATATACGGTACTTTATAAATACACATAGAATACACAAATCTCAATATAGCACATGCATATCAGGAAAGCAACGTAAACACAACATTTGGCATGTAAAATCTCATCCATAACAAGAATAAATCACTAACTGGGATTGAAAGCCTTGAAAACCATAACCTATACACTTAAAGTCCGCACCTTAAGCGAAGAAAGAATAGCCGAATTGATTTAGACGAGTTGTCTTCGACAACGGCGCAAGAATACCCTAAAATAAGGATAGAAATGAGATACAACAACACCAAGTCTAATCTAAGCTCTAACACAAATTAGGGTTAGTTTAACTTACCCCAAAGAACTCAGAATCGTCAGAGGAACGATTCAAAGTGAAGGTTCAAAGGTGAAGAAGAACAAGGAAGAATCAAGATGATTCACCAACCAATCTCTCTCACTAACTCTCTCTTTTCCACTCTCTTTCCAAGCTAGGGTTAGAGAAAATTCGTATGGAAATGAGAGCTAGGGTTTAAGGACTATATATAGGCCTTAAAATGATGGAAATAACCCTATGGTCAAGGTATACTTAGGTTATAACCAAAGTACGCCTTTCTCGATCCAACGAAGCACTTGGTGGGCCTATAACCACGAAAGGTCGGACTTAAGCTCACTGACCATGGATCTAGGTCAGCCTGAGTTTTCGTACCGCCGGCTTTACAGATCAACCGTGGCGACCACACTCAATTCAACGGTCACGGAAACTCGATCGTCCACAAGCACTAGGATATGCCAGGGCCAACCTCCTGATTCGAGGGTGAAATTGGGTCGAATCCAACGGTCGATAGCTTAAAATCGTCGCAAAAGCGACACCGACTCGGATTTCATAAAAGCTTATTAAATTTCCAACCGTTCTCACACTCTTCACTCCGAACTCAATCAAATCGACCTAAAACATCATCTGGACTTGATTTTCGAGGTGATGGCCAAGTCCAACAAGGTGACCGCAACAGCCTAAGATCATCGCTATCGGACTTTCGACGCGCGGTCCAGTCCGATCCAGATCTTCCAAAAATTCCCCAGAACAACTGGATTTAGCGATGGATCCCAGATTTCAGAGTAACGTAGCGCCCACTAATCTACACGTTTAGAGCCATGCAGATACAATTTAAAGTGATTGATGCGAATTTCAAAAGCAATCAAGTAAAGCGCTAATTACCCCAAAAAAAACTACTTAAGGAAAGATTAGCACAAAAATTCCAAGGTCGGTACAATCTACCCCCTTAAAGAAAATTTCGTCCTCGAAATTCATACCTTCATATAATCCTCGAGGATCGGAGGGTAGGTCTTCCTGACCTCAGCTTTTAGATTCCCAAGTAGCCTCTTCTACGCCATGATGCGACCATAACACCTTCACGAGAGGGATAACCTTGCTACGCAGCACCTGCTCCTTTCTATCCAATACGCGTCGGTTGCAGTACATAAGTGGCATCCTCACTTAACTGCACTTGCTCCCAACCGATAATATGCGAAGGATCAGGGAACGTACTTCTTCAGATAGAGATATGAAATACGTTATGCACGCCCGCAAGAGGTGTGGGCAAAGCAAGGCGGTATCTACCGCTCCCACTCGATCCGTAACTTGAAATGGACCAATAAATCTCGGCGCGAGTTTCCTTCTTACCGAACCGCAAAACTCCCTTCATAGGAGAGACCTTAAAAACATGATCTCCCACTACGAACTCAAGCGGTCGACGCCACGTATCAGCATAACTCTTCCGCCTGCTCTGCTGTCAGAAGTCGACGCCGAATGATGTCAACCTTCTCTCAAGTCACCTGCACCAACTTCGGGCCAAGCAAACTACGCTCACCAATTTCGCCCAACAATGTGGTGCTCGCACGGCGACCATACAACGCCTCGAAGGGAGCCATGCCGATACTCCGGAAACTATTATTATACGCGAACTCGGCATACTGAAGACAATCATCCCAACCGTCTTTGAAATCCAAAACACAAGCTCGCAACATATCTTCCAGACTTGATTCACGCGCTCCGTCTGCCCATCATTTGCGGATGAAACGCGGTGTCTTGAACTTCGCCACACCCATCGCTTCTTGGATACGAGTCCATAAGATAGATGTAAAACGCGTGTCTCTATCGACACAATCTCGGGGAACTCCATGCAGACGCACTATCTCCTTGATATACAACCTAGCCAACTCGTCTGCAGAGTAAGTGACTCGATCGGTAAGAAATGCGCCGACTTCGTTAATCGATCGACGATCACCCAAATAGACTCAAATCCCTTTCTCGTCCTCGGCAACCCAGAAATAAAATCCATAGAGATGAAATCCCATTTCCATTCAACTATGGGCATGGGCTGCAACAACCCAGGAGGTCGGGGATGCTCTGCCTTGACCTGCTGGCACGTGAGACAACGAGAAACAAATTCAGCAATCTGGACCTTCATATTGTCCCACCAATAAGATCTCTTCATATCCTGATACATCTTCGTGCTACCTGGATGCATCGCAAGCTTAGAACTATGGGCTAACTCGAGAACCTCACGTCTCAAGTCAGGGATGTCAGGGAACACATAACCGGCCACGAAAACGTAGGCCCCCATCGGAACTAACACTCCAGTCGGAGTTCTCATCTGTACCAACCCGCCGCCTCATCTTCACCAAGAGCTCATCATCTACCTGAGCTGCAACGATCCTCTCGTCGATGACGGGCCGTACACGAATGTGTGCGATAACCTCATACGGCTCAACCACCGTAAGCTTCTGCTCAAAATCGCGCACGAACTCCAACATCTCCCACTCTGCTATCATCAGCGGAGCCGCAAACTCCAAAGCCTTCTTGCGACTCAACGCATCTGCCACAAGGTTCGCCTTACCAGGATGGTAAGAAACATCGAACTTGAAGTCCTTCAATGTTTCCATCCATCTGCGCTGCCTCATATTCAAATCACGCTGCGTTAAAATATTCTTTAGGCTCTTGTGGTCGCTAAAGTGCTCGAACTCCTCACCATAGAGGTAATGTCTTCAAAGCTTTAATGCGAAGATGACAATTCCATGTCGTGCGTAGGGTAATTCTCTTCGTGTTTCCTTAATCGACGCGAAGCATAAGCAATCACCCCGCCTTCCGCATAAGGACACAACCCAGGCACCAACGCGAGAGGCGTCGGTATAATAATATACTTAACCCCTTGCTCGCAATACTAGCACAGGGGCGGACGTCAACTTGTCCTTCTGCTCCTGAAAAGCTAACTCCGCCTGCTCACTCCAAGCAAACTTCAAATCCTTCCGTGTCAGCTGTGACAACGGTCTGGCAATCTTCGAGAAGTCCTGAATAAAGCGTCGATAATATCCTGCAAGGCCAAGAAAACTCCTCACCTCAGTAACTGAACCAGGCTGCTTCCAGTCCTGCACTGCAGCTACCTTGGCAAGGTCGACCGCTATTCCTTCCTTGGACACCACCTGTCCCAGGAACTGGACGTCCTCGTTCCAGACATCACACTTTTTGAACTGTGCGAAAAGCTGATGCTCCCTAAGAGTACCCAAAACCGCCCTTAAGTGCTCCTCGTGCTCGCCGCTCGCCGAATAAATCAAGATGTCATCAATAAATACAATGACGAATCGAACCGAAAGGCCGAAATACCCTGCTCATCGATCCATGAACACGGCCGGTGCGCTCGAAGACCAACGACATCACAAGGAACTCATAATGACCGGAGCTGGTCCTAAAAGCGGTCTTCTGCGCTCCTCATCCCTGATTCTCAACTGATGATACCTCGATCGCAGATCAACCTTCGAAAAGTACCGTGCCCCCTTCAACTCGATCAAACAGATCATCAATCCCGGGCAAGGGGTACTTATTCTTCACGATTACCAGAAGTTCAACTGCGATAATCAATACACAATCGCAAGGAACCATCCTTCTTCTTCACAAACAAAACAGTGCTCCCCAAGGAGACACACTGTGCCGAATAAAACCCTATTCTAGCAAACCATCTATCTGCTTCCTCATCTCCTCCATTTCACTCTGAGTCATCCGATAGGTGGGTAAAGAAATGGGCGACGCACCAGGCATAAGATCGATAGCAAAATCAATCTCACGCTGAGGAGGTAATCCAGGAATCGACTCAATCACGTCTTCAAACTCCTGAACTACCGGCGTACTAACCAACGCCGACTCGGCCGAACTCTCCAACAGAGAAGAATAAAAATCAATACGAATAGGGTAATTGACCTGAACCGGGAAAGTAACAGTCTCGCCCTCAGGTCCATGGATCGTCACTGATCTCGCTTCACAATCAATCTCAACTCGCATCCTCGTGAGCCAATCCATACCCATAATAACATCGTAGTGATAAAGCGGTGCGACTAGCAAATCAACACGGATCGATCCACTTCCCAGGATCGACCAAACAATCCATACAACGCTTGCCCAAGGCAGAGGACATCCCCGTAGCGGTAGTAAGCGTCACCTGCATAGGAACAGATCTCAAACCCAAACGCCTAATCGCCGCATAAGAAATAAGAGAAGTAGTGGACCTGTATCCACTAACACAGAAACGGGAATACCTTCCATATGCGCGTCACCTCAAAGGACCTCGGCACCAAGTCAGACATACGCTTCATCTGAAAGCGCATGAACACGAGCTGCTGCTAACGATTCTGCGGAGGAACCATGGGCCGGTGAGGTGGCCTGGAACCGCAGTCCAAGGATGGATGAGCTGGCGCCGATCGAAGAGGAGGAGGAGAAATAACCGAGGCATCGGACGGCTAACCCTCTGCGGTGGAGTAAAACCACCGGCTCGCATAGGAAAAGCAGAAACGGTCCAAGTGCCCAACCTTCCCACAATAAGAACATCTCGAGATCAGCTCTCATCTGCTGAGCGGGCGCAACGCCAAGGAGGAGAATCAACACGCGGCCTCTTGCCAAGGAAAGGTGCACCCGGGAAATCCGGTCTCGGCCTAGGAGGCATCGGTGCTCGCATGCGGGACGCTCTATCTCCGTCTTGCTCTGCTCGCAAGGACATGCTCACTAGCTCCGCATATGAAGAAATGCCAGCACAGCAAATCTTCGATCGGATCTCAGGTCGCAGCCCCTCATAAAAACGCCGCATCCTCATCGGCTGATCACCCAGGATCAAAGGAACATACCGCCCCAACTCAGGAAACCGGTTCTCATACTCCGTAACCGACAACCCTCCGGCGGAGGCGAAGGAACTCACTCTCCTTCTCATGCTGGTACGTCACCAGGAAATACTTCTCGTGGAAGCGCGCCTCAAACGCGCCACGACCACACGAAGTCCTCCTCGACGGCGAAGCACACCGTCCCACCACAAACCGGCCTCCTTCTCAAACATGAAGGTGGCAAGCTCAACTGCTCGACCTCAGAGCAGTGGCAGCGGCTTACGCATCTTAGAGATGCGGTCAATCCAATACTCGGCCTCCTCGGGTCTATGAGAACCCGCAAAGTAGGAGGTCTCAAGCGCTGAATCGCTCGAATGTGCCGCTAACACTGACACTGGCACTCCCGGATGGAGGCATAGGTGAAACAGTTGGAGTCCCCTCGACTGAGCAAAGATGCCACCATGGAGGAGAGGAACTCCTGCTGCTGCCGCTGCCGCCGCCGCTGTGCTGTTGCATCAACAACATCATCTGCTCAAACCTATCAACAGGTGAAGCGAAGAAGGTGCATGGCTCGGCTCAGAAACCGAGGGTGTGTCTGGAGGAGCCATAGGTGTCGACCCAACACCGGCACGAGATGGACCCGCTTGCGGACTGACTCGCTATCGCTCAAGGGAGGAACCCCGACAAGCGATCAATCAGAGAAAGACGGGCCGAAGTCTTCGAACCCTTAGGAGGCATCCCTACATTAAATCAAAGGATGCAACCTGTCCGATTCTAAGTCACATAATCCATCCACACAACAACAACACAACAGCACAACACCAAAACAAACCACATGCATTCCATTAATCAAAATCGTCGCAATACAAGTAGTGCAGAGAAATACATGAATCACGACTAGGAAAGCATGAAAACAACAACATCTAACACTACAAACAACCACAACTACTACAACCACTAACAGCTACCACACTACAACAACTCCAACTACAAGCCAACAACGGCTACACACAGAAAGAAACACCAAACAAAGCAAAGACGGCCACGACGATGCTACTCGTCGGAGTCAGGAGACGGAGGCGGAGCACCCTTATCCTGCAAGCAACACAGGATAGACTTCAAAGTCCGGGACATCTTCTTGAACTTGTGCTTAACCAAGCCTCGAAGATCCACCATCTCTTGGTGTAAAGCAGCTTGCCCTTCTTCAAGCCGTGTAAGACGGGCATCTCTGGCAACCTGCTCTGCGCCCTGCTCTGGCACCACAGGAGGAGAGCGATCACTCGAATCCTGTGCCCCACTCTCTTCCTCGTCTTGCTCTGCTTCTTCCTCAGACTCCGCACCACCTTCAGCATAACTCTCATCATCACTCTCAGACCCGGCCTCACCCTCAGAGGCAAGCCGACCAGAACCAACCTCCATCAGCTTAAGGGTCCTCAAGTTGATATAGCGAACAGGGACCGGCTTCTCAGCTCCAAGCCTATAGCCAAACTCATGTGCGATCTTGCAAATGAGGCGGCCAAAGGGAAGAGACTCGGTCCGTCTACTCGAACGAGCGATGAGAATAATCTGACGCAGGACGTACGTCGGCACACACAACTTCGCATCCTGCCCCACCTGATATAGAAAATCTACCATCAGGCGCGTACACTCGCTGCGGTTGCTCCACCTGGGATACACATTGAACGTAAAGATGTGGTGAAGCAAACGGAAGTCGTCCGTCATGTGAGAAGCCAAAAGACTCCTATTCGGCTGCCATTCGACCAGACGACCACACAAGGATCGGGTGCGACGATCCCTCTCGCGCACACTGTCCACATTCTTCTCGCTGGCATGCACTTCCCCAAGTGGCACCTTCAAGAGTCGGGATATCAAAGCAACATTGACAATTCCAACTCGACCGCTACCACAGGGAATCTTGAACTGCAGAGGATCCAGCGAAGGCTCCAGAATGTTGGCATAGAAGGCCCGAACAGGGCTAGCATTCGCGCGATACTCGCCTTCGACCAAGGGACCCCAACCAGCCCCTGCTAGGCGCGCCAACACACAGAACTCACCAACGAGCCGCGGATCAACATGAGCCTCAAACAGGACTCTACGCCCCTCAGAGACTCCATGCGACAATTCCGCCAACAAGGTCCTACTGACAGGAGCTCGAGGATCGAGGTCCCGCTTCGTCTGGAACTCGCGCGTGGCGGACGTGCTAGCGGCGGCACCTCTCGGCCTCCGTGCACGGGTTGGGCGGCTCGGCCCGGCTTCATCCACGGGCGCTCTCTTCTTCCCCATCAAGGAAAGAAGGGAAGAAATGGAAAAGATGGCCGTCACAATCTCAAAGAGGGCCATGAGAAATGAGAGAAAGAGAGAAATAGGAAGATGGTGAAGCTTCCACACAACTATGAGCCAAAAAGGGAATGAAAGGGCTCAAATGAGAGGGAAAGATGGAGAAATCAGCAATGGAATGGAAGATTTGAGAATGGGGTGATGGGTTTGCACGAAAATGGAAGGAAGATGAAGATTTGGGAGAGATTTGAGAGAGTTTGGAGAGGTTGTTGAAGAAAAGGAGAGCTTGGAAGAGGGTTTTGTGAAGGAAATAGATGAAAGGAAGGGTTTTAAAATGAAAACCGTGGAGGGGTGGGCCACACAAGCCTCATGGACGATCGGCCCGCGTCGGCCCGCCCGGCCCGCCGACCGGCGATCCCTCGCCGAACCGGCGATGGCATCGCCGGTCTCTGGACATATCGGCGATGCCTCGCCGATTTGGCGAGGTCCTCCTGGTCCTCCTTGGTCCAAATGATGTGGTTCCCCCCTGGGTCCCACAGAAAATGCCCCGATTGGCCCCTTGTGTAATTTGAAGCTTATCGGGTCATTCTGACAGAACTCTGATGCAAACAGCGAATTCTGGAAGGTTTAACCCTGAAGAATGGGAAGGTAGACCATCTACACTCATTAATAGAGGGTCTAGAACAGGTTTCGGGCCGCTGTGTGTGATCAGGTAAGGGTACAGACTCGATCTCGGCAAAGGTTTTCAGAAAACTTTCGCCGATAGAAACTACGGAGCACAAACACAAAGCGATGATAGACCCGCACCCAATTACACTATAGTGGTGACAACGTGCGGTGTGTGACCATAACCCAGGTCCGGTTTAATCCAGATCATGCTCTGATACCAACTTGTAACGCCCTGAAATTCGAGGGTCGAGCATAACTCGGCTCCCGAGTTCCAAAACATCACTTATGCAACATAATTAATGAATGATGTATGTTGACCGTATTAGCACATAAACATGGGATAGATTAAGCCAAAACGCAGATATGATTCAAGGATAAGTGAATAAAGCAAGCGGAAGACTTATAGTAAAATATGTGTACAAGTGTAAGTCCCCTGAATTACATATACAACCAGATCGTGTAAAAGTGTTATTTATCAAAATTATAAGTACAAGTTACATCATTTCAGTTCCCAAAATAGTAATCCCATAGATCCGCGCAACAGATCGAGGCTCGCTAGAACCCGTCTCAAAACCGCATATAGGAGAAGGCGGCCTCGTCGTCATCCAGCCCGCTCTGCCTCGACGTCGCATCCACATCTCGACATCGGGGCCTAAGATGCAGTCCGGTGGGTGTGAAACACCGCCCCTAAACGTGGGAGTGAGTGATCAACTCGGTGGAACAATAAGGCACATTGGTTAACATGCTATCAGTTCAATCAAACAATAATGATAAAGCAAGACAATTAAATAAATCCTAAGTACTCTTGTTAATGCGGTATGAATGCAATATGATGCGTGCCCTCACGCGTACACCCTCGGCGTCTTCATCTTACGTTACGCATGACATCGCCTCAAAGTGCGCCACATCTACAAAGCACATGCAAATGCGGTGCATGGATATGATTACCAAGTTGTTATTAGTCCAATTCATACATCGATTGGGAAGCTAAGATACCTTCCTCATATCATCATCCAAACAGTGATCCATACTAGGGTCGTCAATCCTAGACATCTCATACGATCATATAGTTGAGGTCGTAGCAAAGGGCTCGTCACCAATCAATGCACGCCTTTCATGCCCTTACTACCACAGATCGGCTCGTCACCTCCTTGCGGTATCCGGGTATGCTCGAGGTCACTACAAAGGGCTCGTCACCAATCAATGTAGGCCGACAACAGCACGAATATAGTGTCCCATACCACCATAATCGGCTCACGAGTTTAGTTGCTCACCGGTCACTACGGGGAGGCTCGTCACCCCAGCGTAGGCCGACGGCTCGACCACGGTGTCCCATACCACCATGTCCGGCTCATGAGTCTTAGCGGATCGTGTACCATGGTTATTAGGATTTCATGGTAAGTTCGGTACCCTAGATTCAAGCGTAGCGTCCATACATGGTTAACATACACTGGACAATCGGGTTAGTTGACGAACTCGACTAGCACGAGCGCACGTTGAATTGAACGACATAGAGTGCGCAAACACTCGGCGTGGCCAAACCACTGCCGCCAACTCTAATACGGCTCGGGTTCGTCTAATACGTCCTACGTGGCGAAAGCAATCTCAACCACGAATATAGGGTCAATTACCGATTTCTGGACTAAGGCATAGTCCCAAATATCCTACACTACTACGGATATTCATATGGAATGTAAAACAATAATGGAACAATAACTCAAATCATGTTACATACACATCGAATAATATCAACTTAACATAAATGTAAGCATAGGAGATGCTTGAATTTAAATAACTTGGAATGTAAATGCATAAGGAAATCATGCGCATCCATAGAAGTATTGAGAATCACTTCTCAACGCCCGCATTTAGTGTAATCAAGTTACACTTAGGTCATTCATGCATTTCTACAAACACTTAGCAAACATGGAACAACATACATGACGCATGTTGAAATACATGCACTTAGACAATTCCTTTTATCAAGGAGTTGTCATACATGCATCTAGCATACATACATGACCAATAATCATGGCAAACATAAGTGCGTATTTTATACGTATACGGTACTTTATAAATACACTTAGAATACACAAATCTCAATATAGCACATGCATATCGGAAAGCAATGTAAACATAACATTTGACATGTGAAATCTCATCCATAACAAGAATAAATCACTAACGGGATTGAAAGCCTTGAAAACCATAACCTATACACTTAAAGTCCGCACCTTAAGCGAGGAAAGAATAGCCGAACTGATTTAGACGAGTTGTCTTCGTCAACGGCGCAAGAATACCCTAAAATAAGGATAGAAATGAGATACAACAACACCAAGTCTAATCTAAGCTCTAACACAGTTAGGGTTAGGTTAACTTACCCCAAAAAGAACTCAGAATCGTCAGAGGAACGATTCAAAGCAAAGGTTCAAAGGTGAAGAAGAACAAGGAAGAATCAAGATGATTCACCAACCAATCTCTCTCACTAACTCTCTCTTTTCCACTCTCTCTCCAAGCTAGGGTTAGAGAAAATTCGTATGGAAATGAGAGCTAGGGTTTAAGGACTATATATAGGCCTTAAAATGATGGAAATAACCCTATGGTCAAGGTATACTTAGGTAATAACCAAAGTACGCCTTTCTCGATCCAACGAAGCACTTCGGTGGGCCTATAACCACGAAAGGTCGGACTTAAGCTCACCGACCATGGATCTAGGTCAGCTGAGTTTTCGCATCGACCGGCTCTTCATATCCGTGGCGGACCACACTCAATTCAACGGTCACGGAAACTCGATCAGTCCACAAGCACTAGGATATGCCTGGGCCAACCATCCCGATCGAGGGTGAAATTGGGTCGAAATCCAACGGTGAGATAGCTTAAAATCGTCGCAAGCGACACGACTCAATTTCATAAAAAGCTTATTAAATTCCAACCGTTCTCACACTCTTCACTCCGAACTCAATCAAATCGACCTGAACATCGGATCGACTTGATTTTTGAGGTGAAGATCAAGCCCAACTCGGTGACCGCCTAAGATCATCGCCATCGGACTTTCGATGCGCGGTCAAGGTCCGATACGGATTCTAAAAATTCCCCAGAACAACCGGATTTAGCGATGGATCCCATTTCCGAGTAACGTAGCGCTCACTAATCTACACGTTTAGAGCCATGCAGATACAATTTAAAGTGATTGATGCGAATTTCACAAGCAATCAAGTAAAGCGCTAATTACCCCAAAAACAACTACTTAAGGAAAGATTAGCACAAAAATTTCCAAGGTCGTTACAGGTCCCAACCGTGGGCCCCACCGTGATGTGTGCCGAACATCCACGACATGCATTTGGTGCCCCCCCTGGACAGTGGACCTCCCAAAAATCAGCCGTATACAACACTCAAGTGGCTCACGTCACAAGAAACAGTAGGGTTGGACGACTGCCATTGTCAAGCACGTCTCTAAAGGGTCAGAGGATAAAGTCATCAGAGCTCCATCTTCCACGAAAGAGTCTATCAAGTTAATGTTGTGGGCCTCGTCATCATCCTTTACCTATCTGCTCATGTTGAAAAAGATATTGAGCTCCAACATCATAGTTCTTTGCCCATTCCTCCAATTGAAATTAGGATGGTTTCTCCAACTAGGATTGTATGTATTTGATGTGAATCCTTGAACTGACAAGATCCTTGAACTGCTCCCAACATTGAAAGAATGTTTCATCTTCCTTTTGGGCGAACTTCATGATCGACTTGTTGATGGTGTTCGTTTTATGGTATGGGAAGAATTTGTTTATGAACTCCCTTGTCATGTCATTCCATCTTCCAATAGATCATGGATATCGTGAATGCAACAATGCCATAGTTTTTTCTTTTAATGGGAAGGGGAAGAGTTTCAGCCTGACCGTGTCCTCAGACATGCTGGGAAAGTATAAAGTGGCTATGATCTCATCAAACTCTTTCATGTGTAGATATGGACTTTCATATTCAACTCCATGGAACTTTGGAAGGAGTTAGATCACCCCTAGCTTCATATCGATATTTCCTATATTTTCTAAAAAAAATCATACAGGAAAGTGTGCTCGCCCCCGCCGTTATAAGAAATCTTGTAAGGTACGAGGTGGGGGTGCATGATGCACCTCATTCTCATCCTGGGCTTCCTCAACTAGATGTTGAGGTTGATTTATAGGTTGATTAATAGCCATCACTTCTATAAAATCTGAGGATCTCAAGTGATGTCTAATCTGGGGATGGATAGGCAACCCTTCAACCAATCCTCCTTCACTTAATAGACGTAGAGTGTTATCACAGACCCACTTGCGCATGAAACACTCTCGGCTTTCAAGTTCAGAATTTAACCTAAAATCTAAGAATTGAAAACTACAGCAAACAATAAGTAAGAGAGAGAGAGAGAGTTAGAACGAAATTACCAAATAGGACACGCTAGGTTAGGATTTTACAAAACATAGAACAAAGTTAGTTTCTAAGAATAAGTTCAGAAAAATTCCTAACCTAGAAACAAAATAGAAAGTTAATCCTAATCTTAACCTAATTCTAAAACTAATTAAATTCAAAAAACCGCAAGTGTCGACCCTGCAATAGCGCCAAAAACTTGTTCACAACCCCAAGTGTATGGTCGCGATGTAGTAATAATCCTAGTGAGATTGAGGTCGAGTCCATGGGGACTAAACTTGTGCGTATTCTAAAAGTAACTAGAACTAGAATTAGGAGAAGATCTAAGTTACAAATCTGGAAATAAAGTGAGAAATTATGAATATTTATTAAACTAACAATTGAAAGGTGGGAACTAGGGTGCCAAGGATCTACTTATAGCTCTTGGGATGCTGCCTTACTTGATTTAAGAGATCTAATTGGAATCAGAGTCCTAGCTTGTTCAAGTGGAAAAAGAGATGATCAAATTTCTGAACTTCTCATTGATCTAGCCTCAATAAAAGAAGATTGTGAAGATTCGGAAGGGATTTTGTCACCAAACCATGTCCAAGGGACGATGACAAACAACAGGATTCAACAATCCCACAATCTCAGAAAAGAAAAGAAGATACTCAAAGCTATCGCAGATCTACTGTAATTTGAGTCACAACCAACCATTGAAAACTGAAAGTATTCCTTAAAATCAATTAGAAATCAATGAAGTTCAACATCAAAACATGAATCAAAGCAAAGTAAACATCTTAATCATGCTACAAGCTTCACCTCTTAGCCCTAGCTAAGAGGTTTATCCAACCATAGACATGATTGAACTAAAAGCTCTTAAGAAAAGCATAAAAACAATTAAGGAAGAAGAAAAAAAATCCCGAATGGCAGCTCCACCCTTTTGCTCAACTCCTCAAACCTCAGAAGATGTCAAGGAACATCCTAGGAACTCCTATATATGGTTGGGGAACTCCAACTTTTACATTGAGTTGGAAAAGTCCAGAAAAAGCCTCAAATTTACACAGTCTGCGCAAAATCTGCGTAACCCTCGACTAGTCAAGGACAGTCTTTAACTGATCGAGGGACATCTTCGACTTGGCAAGGATCGCGCGAATTTAGAAAATAATGTTATTGAAGTTCAAGCTAAAGTTTCCCAGGCTAGTCAAGCTAGAGCCAGGGCTATTCGAGGAAGAGCCAAGGCTGGTCAAGCCTAGGGTAAGTCGAAGCAGAGCCAAGCTGGTCAAAGCACATAAATTTTTACGATTCCTTTTCTTTACTTTAAGTCTTCGATTCTCTTCATTCCTCACTTCGTTTTCTTGGATCCTTCGCATGTGAATTCTTCATTCTTAGTCTTTTAAGATCCAATCTTTGGCTTGGTTATTCTTGAGTATTAAATTCATGCTTTTAGCATTCTTTTCAATCCAAGCTCTCAAATTCACCTTGCAATATAAACATGTATAAAATAGACCATTAAGCAATATCATGTTCATAAAACCAAGATATAAATAAGGAAAAATATACAATATTTGACACTCAACACACTCCCCAACCAGCGTTTTCCTAGTCCCGAGCAAAACATGCATGAAGTAATCTTCAATTATCAACGTTCAAACCTTTTTTTCGAAATCAATCTTTTGTGCAATCAAGTATGAATGAGTAGAATTAAGGCGAGAAAGCGGGATTTTGAAAACCTAGTGCCAAATCACATAAGCAATCAATCAAATAAATTCTTTATCAATTCTTTCAGAGCATAAGTTCACATATCAAGTTTTTCAATGTGCTCAGTGCAAATCAACTTACTTCCCATAGAAAAAGTATTATCTTCTCATAATGTTAACCATGCTCGTCACTTCAAGATTGGTTGAAAACTCAAGTACTGATTCCAAACTTATCCCATTTTCCTTCTTTTTCTAGGTTTTGATTTTATATCGACATTCATTTCTATTCATTCAGTCTTTTCAATCTTTTCATCTTTTTTCTTTCAGATTTTTCATTCTTTTTGAAACTTTTTCAGTCTTTTCACCATACATGACCTTTTTGTTGATATCTTGTTTTCTAACTGGTCTTTTTCTTCTTTTAAGGTGGATAATTCTCCAGACTTGATTCTCAATATCTTTCAATGATCATCATAGTAGCAATCAGAAAATCTAGTACTATTGACAGAAAACAAATTGAATGTGTCTTGTGATTTAGATTAACATGAGATTCAAACTTCCTCTTAATCAATTGAGTGTAAGAACCATAAGTGATAGGCTACTTGATCAAACTCCAACAATTCAAAATTCAATTTATATCTTATCATCATACTCAAAGCATTCCTAAACACACAAATTATCAATTTCCAAACAGGTTTTATCTTGAAAAATTGAAATTTTGACACAATTTTTGCTCAAAACTAAGAAAATGCTGATTAGTTTACCTAATCCACACCCCCCAAACTAAAATTCATATTGTCCTCAATGTAAAAGATATGAGCATGTAATGCATATGAAGTAATGAAAAGAAAGTAGTGAAGGAAAGGTAGTACCTGAAGAATGTAAATTGTAGCTTTTCCAAGGATCTAAACGGGAAGATGGACTACCACACAAACTAAACAATGGAAAGTAAACTATCCTAGTCCTAAATCCTACAAAAGTAATAAACCTAACTATATCTCCATCAGACTAGGAGGTCAATCCTAGTAGACAGGATCAATCAGAAGTATGGACATGTCCTCTAAATCAAATTTCTCAACAAATAGCTTTAAATGATGTTGATTCACTTGAAAAGTATTACAATTGTTCAGATTCTTTATCTCAATGGCTCCATGAGGATAGACATTAGTAACTGTGAAAGGGTCGGTCTAACAAGATCAGAATTTACCTGGAAAAATATATAACCGAGAATTGTACAATGAGATCAAGACTTGAAAGATGGTCAACCACTACGTTTTCTACTCCCTTTGTCTTTTATTTCTAAATCAAATTCCTGGAGTAGAAGGATCCATCTTATCAAGCGAGGCTTTGTATCATTCTTAGAAAGAAGATACTTGAGTATCGCATGATCTGTGTAGATGATGATCTTAAATCTAATCAAGTGGGACCTAAATTTATCCAATGCGAACACTACGGCCAAGAGTTCCTTTTCCGTAGTAGAGTAGTTCATTTGGGCAGAGTTTAAAGTTCTACTTTCATAATGAATAACTTAGGGATTCTTGACTTTTCTCTGGCCTACTACTACCCCAGTAGCATAGTTGGATGCGTCGCATATTATAAGTGCTATGTTTACTAGCTCCTATTATTGTCAAATTTTGTAGTGCCAAAACCTCTTAGAATCTGTGTCTTGTGTAGCTCATCTACAAGTTCAAGACATTGCATCTCATGTACAAGATCAAAGGTCTTTACCTCAAGAACTTCAAATGCAAGATCAAGAGATATACAAGTTCAAGTACATAGTTCACTCCTTCAAACTTCAAGGTTTCAAAGCTTTATCTAAAGGCAAGACAATAGTCTTCACTTTGGTACTCAAAACTCCATTTAGAATACAAGACAAGTACTTCAATTTCAAGCTTCAAAAGGTCTCAAGTTCAAGCTTCACGAAATGTCAAGATCTCAAGGTACGTGAACTTCAAAGAACGACTATCAACTAAAGCAAAAGAAGATTCAATGTTCATACATTGCTTATAAGGTATGGATGACCCTAGATTGACCATAGGTTAGGTCATTTTGAATACATAATTTAATTGGGTCATTTTATAAGTGCATAGTTTGTTTTTTAACTAGTCTTAGACTAAGTTCGACCAGTCCTAACACTGGCTCGACCAGTCCAAGAAACCCTCGACCACTCCTAAGGTTGTTACTTATTTTCAGAATTTTTTGTTAAAGCCTTAACCAATCCTGGAGACTGCTCAACCGATCGTGTGAACAGTGCTCGACCAGTCCTGTAGGCTCGACCCAAAGTCCAGCAACTAATTTAAGTTCCACACGTCCAATCGTGGACAGGACTCAACTGATTGTGGAAGCTACTCGACAGGTCAAGTAGGTCCTTCGACTAGTCATGGAACGGTCTGATCTTCTCGTGCTCAAATTTTTAAAAGTTTGTTGATCCTTCAACCAATCGAACCTACCTCAGGACCAGTCATAGATGCGATTTCTGCACTTATAAATAGAGCAAGAAATTTAGAGTTTGATATTCAATTCAAACAAAATCAATACACCACTCTAAGAGATAAGTTAGTGATATTCTTAAGCTATCTAGTTCTTATTTTATATTCTCTTTAATTAACTTTTTACATTTGATTTTGTATTCTGCATTCTAATTTTATTTGAAAGAGGGATTGAAGTTTTCCCATTTCTTGGAATCAAAATCAAATTAAGCTAGCCCAACGTGATTTAATTTAAAATCAATTTAGAACTTAGAACATTTTCACAAGTGAGTATGAACATTGAACTTCTACGTTGAACTTCTACTCCGAATTGGTTCTTCTGGGTTGCTTCAAAAAGAGAATATCCAGATAAGTATTTTACTATTTTATAAATTCATTCTTTTGGTTTCATTGAGATTGTGCCAGAAAAATCTCTTTCTTTTAGTTTGTCTGAGGTGATCCAGAAAACTCAGAGTGTGGGGCTTTTAAATTGTGTAAGCCCACTTGAAAGACACAATTGTGAGGGTTGTAGGTGAACCTTGAAAAACCTATTTTCATAGTGAACGCTAATATCAACTGTGTGAGGATATTAGGAGTGGAGTAGTTGTGTGGCTGTTTTTCTAAACAGTTGGTGTACACACAAGCGAACCACTATAATTTCTGGTCTTGTGGTGATTGATTGAATATTTCATTTTGTGGATGTTGTAATTTACCTTTATGCATTTGTGGAGAATGTTGTAATTTCTTTTATGCAAGTGTGAGAATGTTGTAATAGCTTAGTTATTTCCTTTGCTATTTATTTCTTTATTCCTCTATATCGGTTTGAGATTTTGATACACAGACCGTTCTAGGAATCAGGTTTTCCTACCATAAGCCATTGGTTTTTAGTGTAAGGTTGTCCTTAAAACAACATCTGCTTTAGGTTATTCCTGTCGCCGTTGACGAAGACATATCGTCTGAAATCAGTTCGGTGATCTTTTCTGGCTTAAGGTGCGGACTTTAAGTGTATAGGTTATGGTTTTCAAGGCTTTCAATGCCAGTTAATGGTTTATTCTTGCTATGGATGATATTTCACATGCCAAATGTTATGTTTATGTTGTGTTCCTGATATGCACGTGTTACATTGAGATTTGTGTATTCTATGTGTATGTATAAAGTACCGTATGCGTATAAAATATGAACATGTGATTGCCATGATTATCTGTCGTGTACTTATGCTAATTGTATGTATGGCAACTCCTTGGTAAAAGGGATTGTCCAAATGTGTGTATTTCAACATACGTCATGTATGTTGTATTATGTATTCTAAGTGTTTGTAGAAATGTCTGAATGATCTAAAGTGTGATATTTCAACCTAGTATGGGCGTTGAGAAGCGATTCTCAACTCTCCCACTAGTGTGTATGATTTCCTTCATGTAGTTACATTCCTTGTTGTTTAATTTCCAGTCTTACTTATGCTTTCATTCATGTTAAGTTGATATTCTTCAAATGCTTGTGTACCATATGATTTGAGTTGTTGTTCCTTTACTGTTCTACATTCAATATGAATATCTGTTGTAGTGTAATGTGTGTGGGACTATGCATTTGTCCAAGAAATCGGTAATCGGCCTTAAGTTTGTGGCTGAGGTTGCTTTCGCCACGTAGGACGTATTAGACGAACCCGAGTCGTATTAGAGTTGTCGACAGTGGTTTGGCCACGCGGAGTATTTGCGCACTCTATGTCGTTCAACCCAACATGCACTCGTGCTAGTCGAGTTTATCCAGTAACCGATTGTCCAATGTATGTTCACCTTGTATGGACGTTACTGTTTGAATCTAGGGTACCTAACTTACCGATGAAATCCTATTAACCATGGTACCTTGATCCGCTAAGACTCATGAGCTGAACATGTTGGTATGGGACACCGTGGTCGAGCTGTCGGCCTACCCTGGGGTGACGAGCCTCCCCGTAGTGACCAGTGAGCAAATAAACTCGTGAGTCGATTATGGTGGTATGGGACACTATATTCCTGCTGTCGGCCTACATTGATTGGTGACGAGCCCTTTGTAGTGACCTCGAGCATGCCTGGATACCGCATTGAGGTGACGAGCCTTAGTGTAATAACGATGGTATGATAGGCGTGCATTGATTGGTGACGAGCCCTTTGCAATGACCTGAAAATATATGATCATATGAGATGACTAGGACTAACGACCCTAGAATGGATCACTGTTTGGATGGTGATATGAGGAAGGTATCTTAGCTTCCCAATCTTGCTGTATGAAAAGGACTAATAACAACTTTGTAATCATGTTCATGCACCGCATTTGTATGTGCTTTGTAGACGTGGCGCACTTTGAGGTGGTGTCATGCGTAACGTAAGATGAAGACGCTGAGGGTGTACGCGTGAGGGCACGCATCATTCTGCATACATCCTTGCATTAACAAGAGTACTTAGGACATGTTTAATTGTTCTTCTTTATCATTAATGCTTGATTGAACTGATAACATGTTAACCTTTACTTTATTGTTCCACTGAGTTGATCACTCACTCCCACGTTCTGGGGTGGTGTTAAACACCCACCAGACTCTATCTTAGCTTCTGATGTTGCAGATGTTGACGCGACCTCTGAGGCAGAGCAGGAGATGGATGATGATGAGCCTGCTTTCTCTTTTATGCAGTTTTCAGATGGGTTCTAGTGAGCCTTGTTCTGATGTGCGGGATGCTGGGATTTCTTTTGGAAAACTAAATGATGTAATCTAATACTTGTAATTTTGATAATAACACTTGTCAGAACAACCTGGTATGTATATGTACTTCAGGGATTTGCACTTGTACACATATATTTCTATAAGTCTTCCGCTTGCTTTCTTCACTTATCCCTGAATTATATTTGTGCTTTGGCTTAATCTATTCCATGTTTTATACACTAATACAGACAACATACATCCATCATTAAATATGTTGCATAAGTGATGTTTTGGAACTCGGGAGCTGAGTTATGCTCGACCCCCAAATTTCAGGGCGTTACAGCATAGTACAAAAAGTTGACTAAGTTTTTACTAAGTTATAACTTTATAATGGGAGGTGTTGATAAGACATTATTTGTAAAGAAACATAATGTCACATTTTAATAGTACGAATCTATGTTGATGATATTATATATGGATCTACCTGTGCTAACATGACTGTTGAGTTTGTAGATCTTATGAAGTCCAAGTTCAAAATGAGAATGGTTGGGGAATTGAATTATTTCCTAGGGTTGCAAGTAAAACAGCAACCTGATGGTTTCTTTATCTCTCAAACCAAGTATGATCTGAAATAAGTTAAAAAGTTCAGATTTGAGAGTGAGAAAATTTTTGATACTCCTATGAGTACTACTTTAAAACTCTCAAAAGACTCTACAGGTAAGAGTGTGGATCCTAAGCTATATCGCAGTATGATAGGAAATTTACTTTATTTAACTGCGAGCTGACCTGATATTGTAATTAGCGTAGGAATTTACGCTAGATATCAATCTGATCCCAAAGAGTCACATTTAATTGTTATTAAGCGCATTTTGTGATATGTTGCTAGTTCAGCTAATCTTGGTTTCTGGTAGCCACATGATACAAGTGTGCAATTAGCTGGTTACATGAATGCTGATTGGGCTGGTAATATTGATGACTGAAAATCAACCAGTGGTGGTTGTTTCTATGTAGGGAACTGTTTAGTTTCTTGGCTAAGTAAGAAACAAAGTTCCGTATCGCTCTCAACTGTTGAGGCTGAATACATTGCAGCAGGTAATGCATGTACTCAGCTTGTATGGATGAAAAGAATGTTAAGCGATTACAGAATTGCACAAGATTCTATAGTTTTATATTGTGATAATTTCAGTGCAATTAATATATCCAAAAATCCAATCCAGCATTCACGAACTAAGGACATTGACATTAGATATCACTACATTCATGAATTAGTGGAAGAAAAGATAATTTTTTTGGCATATATTCCGACCGAGACTCAACTTGCTGACATATTCACAAAACCGCTTAATTAAAGGAGGTTTGCTAAATTGAAATTTATTCATGGTATATGCAATTTGAATTGATTATTCATGCATTTCTGTATCATAATGTATATATTTGTTATTTTAAATGTTTAAAATTTCAAATTTTATGAAAATTGCATATTTTGAGTTGTGCACGACCGGTCGAGCATGTACTTGACCAGCCGTGCAGCGCGTGTTTGATGCTTTATTTAGGGAAAAATCACTTTTTCCTCATTTTGGGTGACTTCTTCAACGGCTCTTATGTCGACCAGTCAAACCCATCTTCTATTTCTTCAAGGTTAGTGCTTGGTTTTCATTTTCCTTGTAGAATCAAGTTCTTTGCACTCCATTTTCATCATTGGTGTGGTTTATTTCTTGATTCATAGTTGTTTTTAGATTTTTTTCAAAAATCTGAACTAATGAAAACCCTCTCTACCTCTTTTGTAATCTCTTTGTTCTTTGTTATCTTTGATGCAAATGGATAGTAGAACTAAGAAGAAAGGATCTCGTGGTCCTTCTACTTCTCAATCAACTCCTATAATAGTGTGCCACCTTCGGTCACCCGAAGGTGATCCCTCTTATGTACGGGATATTAGGTTGTGCAATGTTATAGTTGAATGACCTGTTAATGTTGATCATTTAGCTCCGTTTGATATCCTTCCTCTCCTTCAGTCTGTAGGATGGGATAACATACTGCATTGGGGTGGGCTAGCAAACCGCTCCATTATGCAAGCTATGTATGCTTGTATTACTGATTTTTCTACTGAAAATATGACATTCACTATCTCGACCAAAGAAGGTCCAATTGATGTGGACCGTCACCTTATCTCTGGATTAATGGATTTACCTGTTAATGATGACGGTATTCCCATTAACACTCTAGTAGCAAAACCATCTAAAACTGAGAAATATATGCTTACTAGAGATTTATGCAATATAGATGCAGAATGGAATACTAATGGAAATGTGCTTGCCTCAAAGTATTTGTTACCCAAGTACAGAGTCCTTCACAGGATATTCATTTTGAATGTCTATCCTCGTTCTGGTAATAAAACTGAACTCACTGCATTCATGGTCTGTATTCTTCATTCCATCATCTCTGGTACATCTATATGTCTTCCTTCCTTGATTTATCATTGCATCATTCAGTTTCGTCTCCATCTAGGACACAGTGACATTCCCTTCGCGTAACGTATGACTGTATTAACCACACAAAGTTTAGTGGTTATGCCTATAGGAGAAGCTCCCATTCATCACCTACTATTCAACAACTCCAATATTAATAAGATGAATATGAAGTTGGCCCTAGGCCAAGTCAATGTGGGTGCTGGTGGAGCTGATGTCACAAATGAAGATGAAGGTGATTTACCTCTAGATGACATCAATATGGATGATATTTTTAATGAGATTGAATCTGATTCAGTAGATGATCCTGATTATCAGCCACCTGACTTTGATGCGCGGTTGCGCTCGCTTGAAGAGAAGGTAGAAAATATGAATGTGTCCCATGATTTGCAATTCAAATATATGCACAAGTATCTTAGATGCCTTAACAAGGGACTTCATCAACTTGATCCTACCATACTTGCTCCTTCATCGGGTTCTGATTAGTATTTGTTTATGTGGTTTGTAATAACTTTTATGATACTTGGATTTCTTTTATTTTCTGGGTTGAACATGGTTGATCATTATTGAACAATGCTTGTTTATGGACTTACTATCTTGAATATCTTGTTCATTTATTCCTCATTATTCTTCTTATTCTTCCTTATTTATCTGCTTCCACTATCATTTATTGGTTCCTTCCTTTATCATGTTGTGACAAAAAGAGGGAGAATTTTATCATGCCTTATGATATGTGGCATGTGGATTGTGGATTGTGGATAGGTAGCCATCTAATTTTTTAATTTTCTGTATGGGGGAGTAAGTAAGGGGGAGTATTGTTGGGGGAGTAGATGCGAATTGTTTTGACCTGTTGATAACTAGTGCATGATTCTTTAACCAGGTTGTAACTAGTTTATATTGATAATTGATGCACGATTCTTTATTATGCATATTATGCTTATTTTAAATGAAGTATGTTTTATCATAAATTTGACAAAGGGGGAGATTGTAAGTGAAATTTTTTCTAGCTCCTATTATTGTCAAATTTTGTAGTTCCAAAACCTATTGGAATCTGTGTCTTATGTAGCTCATCTACAAGTTCAAGACATTGCATCTCATGTACAAGATCAAAGGCTTTTACCTCAAGAACTTCAAATGCAAGATCAAGAGATATACAAGTTCAAGTACATAGTTCACTCCTTCAAACTTCAAAGTTCAAGGTTTCAAAGCTTTATCTAAAGGCAAGACAATAGCCTTCACTTTGGTACTCAAAACTCAAGTTGGAATACAAGACATCAATTTCAAGCTTCAAAAGGTCTCTAGTTCAAGCTTCATCATATGTCAAGATCTCAAGCTACGTGAACTTCAAAGAACGACAATCAACTGAAGCAAAAGAAGATTCAATGTTCATACATTGCTTATAAGGTATGGATGACCCTAGATTGACCATAGGATAGGTCATTTTGAATACATAATTTAATTGGGTCATTTTATAAGTGCATAGTTTGTTTTTCGACTAGTCTTAAACTAAGTTTGACTAGGCCTAACACTGACTCGACCAGTCCAAGAAATCCTCGACCAGTCCTAAGGCTGTTACTTATTTTTGAGATTTTGTTAAAGCCTCGACCAGTCCTTGAGACTGCTCAACCGGTCGTGTGAACAGTGCTCGACCAGTCCTGCAGGCTCGACTCAAAGTCTAGCAACTAATTTGAGTTCCACACGGCCAGTCATGGACAGGACTCGACCGGTCGTGAAGGCTATTCGACCAGTCGAGCAAGTCCTTTGACCAGTCGTGGAACGGTCTGATCTTATCGTGCTCGAATTTTTAAAAGTTTGTTGGTCCTTCGACCCGTCAAACCGACCTCAGGACCAGTCGTAGATGCGATTTCTGCACTTATAAATAGAGCACGAAATTCAGAGTTTGATATTCAATTCAAGAAAATTCAATACTCCACTCTAAGAGATAAGTTAGTGATATTCTTAAGCTATTTAGTTCTTATTTTATATTCTCTTTAATTAGCTTTCTGCATTTGATTTTGTATTCTGCATTCCAATTTTATTTGAAAGAGGGATTGAAGTTTTCCTATTTCTTGGAATCAAAATCAAATCAAGCTAGCCCAAGGTGATTTAATTTAAAATCAATTTAGAACTTAGAACCTTTTCACAAGTGAGTGTTAACATTAAACTTCTACGTTGAACTTCTACTCTGAATTGGTTCTTCTGGGCTGCATCAAAAGGAGAATATCCAAGTAAGTATTTTACTGTTTTGTAAATTTATTCTTTTGGTTTTATTGAGATTGTGCCAAAAAAATATCTTTTTTTTGGTTTGTCTGAGGTGATCCAGAAAACTCAGAGTGGGGGGTTTTTGAATTATGTAAGCCCACTTGAAAGACACAATTATGAGGGTTTTAGGTGAACCTTGAAAAACCTATTTTCATAATGAACGCTAATATCCACTATGTGAGGATATTAGGAGTGGAGTAGTTGTGTGGCTGTTTTTCTAAACATTTGGTGTACACACAAGCGAACCACTATAATTTCTGGTCTTGTGGTGATTGATTGAATATTTCATTTTGTGGATGTTGTAATTTCCCTTTATGCATTTGTGGAGAATGTTGTAATTTCTTTTATGCAAGTGTGGGAATGTTGTAGTAACTTAGTTATTTCCTTTACTATTTATTTCTTTATTCCTCTGTATTAGTTTGAGATTTTGATACATAAATCGTTCTAGTAATCAGGTTGTCTTACCATAAGCCATTGGTTTTTGGTGTAAGGTTGTCCTTAAAACAACATCTGTATAAACCTCTCAATACTTGTACACTTGAGGTTGTTTTACCTGCATTGTGGATTGTTTAAGTGCTATTTTTATTTATATTTGTTAAAATTCTGCATTTAATTTTTAATTTGGCATAGTCCTATTCACCCCCCCCCCCCCCCCCCTTCTAGGACTCTTAGCTCGGCCTTTTCACACATGATCTCATAAGAGTGGCTACATAATGGGTGCGGTAGTTAACATGCCTTTAAGCTTAGTAAAAGCTTCCTGACATTGTTCAGTCGACTCGTATTCTACATTCTTTTGAAGAAGATTACATAAAGGACATGATATGTGACTAAAGTCCTTTATGAATCATCTGTAAAATTCTGCGTGTCCTAAGAAGGATCGCACGTCGTGTATGCTTTTAGGAGGTGGTAGGTTAGAGATAAGATCGATTTTGGCCTTATCCACCTTAATTCCCTTGGACGGAATTATATGTCCAATAATAATTCCCTCGAGAACCATGAAATGGTATTTCTCCCAGTTCAGAACCAAATTTTTCTCTTCACATCACTTCAACACTCATTTAAGATTTTTCAAGCATTCGTTGAATGATGGACCAAAGACAGAGAAGTCGACCATGAAGACCTCAAAATATTCCTCTACCATGTTAGAAAAAATACTCAACATACATCGCTAAAATGTGGCAGGGACATTACATAGTCTGAATGGCATCTTTCAATAAGTGAAGGTGTCATAAGGACATGTGAATGTTGTTTTCTCTTGATCTTCAAGGGCTATCTCTATCTGATTATAACCCGAATATCTATGAAGGAAGCAGTAATAGGAATGACCAGCTAATCTTTCCAAGATTTGGTCAATGAAGGGTAAAGGAAAGTGGTTCTTTCTCATAATGGTATTCAACTTCCGGTAGTCAATGCATATTCTCCAATCAGTAGTAACTCTAGTTGGCACGAGTTCATTATTAGCATTAGCTACAATGATGATTCCGAACTTCTTAGGAACCACCTGAGTTGGACTCACCCATTGACTGTCGGATATAGGGTATATGATACCCACATCTACCAATTTAAGTACCTCTCCCTTAACCACTTCTTTCATATTTGTATTGAGTCGACGTTGTGGTTGTCGAGTGGTTTTTGCATTATCCTTAAGATAAATGTGGTGAATGCAAATCAAATGGTCGATTCCCTTGAGATCCGTAATTGACTATCCAAGGGATACTTTATGTTCAATGAGAGTAGCAATTAGCATACTCTCCTATTCTTTCTCAAGGTGGGAGGAAATCACTACCGGATGTCTCATCTTGACCTAAAATAGACATATTTAAGATCAGCAAGCAATGGTTTTAGGTTAAGCTTCGGTGCTTTAAGGTTGGACGGTCGAGCTGTTGCATCATTTGGGGGCAATTTCTCAAATTATGGCCCCCACCAATTAACTTCAAGTACTGATACAATATCAAGCATGGCATACACCTCCCTAATCGTATCATCATCCAAATTGGGAGAGTGTGCCAAGCACGTCTCTAAAGGGTCAGAGGATAAGGTCATCAGGGCTCCATCTTCCATAAAAGAGTCTATCATGTTAATGTCGTAGGCCTCGTCATCATCTACTGCTTGTCTGCTCATGTTGAAAAAGATATTGAGCTCCAACGTCATATTTCCAAAAGACAAATTCATGACCCAATTCCGACAATTAATGATAGCGTTTGATGTAGCAAGGAACAGGCGGCCAAGTATGATGAGAATTTGAGTGTTCATATCTATAATAGGCTAACTATCCAGGATGATAAAATCTACTGGATAGTAGAATTTGTTAACCTAGACCAACTCATCCTCGATCATCCCATTCGGTACACGAACTGAGTGATCAGTAAGCTGCAGTGTAGTCTGAGTGGGTTTTAATTCACCTAGACCCAGTTGTTCGTAGACTGAGTAAGGAATTAGATTTACGCTCGACCCCAAGTCAAGTAGTGCATTCTTAATTTGGTGATTCTCAATTATACAAGTAATAGTTGGGCTACCAGGATCTTTGTATTTTTATGGCATAGTTTGCTTGAGGATGGCACTTACTTTTTCTATTAGAAAATTTTTCTTTTTGATACTTTACCGCCTCTTAGTCGTGCATAAGTCTTTCAGAAATTTAGCATAGGAGGGAATTTGTTTCACCGCATCCAGCAAAAGGATGTTGACTTTCACTTGTTTTAACACCTCTAGAATATCCTGAGAATTGGTTAGAGGTTTTGGTGCAATCAACTGCTGGGGGAATGGAACAATTGGTTTGCTTTGAGGTTCCGGTTCTAACCCCTATGGAGCAATGCTAGATCCATCATTTCATCTATTTCTGGGTCCTTAGGCTTTCCAACCTTTACCAAAATAGTTTTGTCAATTGTTTTCCCGCTCCTGAGAGTGGTGATAGACTTGGCTTGCTCCATTTGGTTTAAGGAGCTTGGGTCACTAATTTTACATTGCGGCTTTGAATTGGGGAGAGGTTGGGCTTGAAGCATACCTTTTTCCCTAATAGCTAAGTGTGCCTTAAACCTTTGAATGGATTTGTTAAAGTCTTGGAAAGCATGTAATGTATTTTGATTGAAAAGCTCTTGATTTTAAATGTGTTTTTAAACCGGATCCTCCTGAGGCTTCTTTTGATTTAAAAGTTGAGATGGAACCCCTTGAGGGTTAGCTATTTTCCCATTCCTCCAACTGAAATTGGGATAGTTCCTCCAGCTAGGATTGTATGTATTTGAGGTGAGTCCACTGGAAGGTCTTTAGTAATTGTTCATGGCATTCAATTGCTCATTCAGTACCTCTTGAAAAGCAGGTATGGTTTGAAAGTTTTCAGTTGTATGTACATTTTAAGAACAAATACCACAAACAGTTTCCTTAGCCTTATCCTTCTTAAGTTCTATGGCCTCTATCTTCCTTGTGAGGTAAACCACTTTAGCATTTATATCATCTTCTTCTTTCAAAATATATATTTCACCCTTCTCCTTTGATTGGGTAGGCTTGGACATGGTGCTAGGTCTTGGGGAGATGTCCCATGATTGTGCGGTTTCAGTGGGTTTGTCAAAGTAATCCCACACATTATCGACATCTTTGTTCATGAATTCCCCATTGCACATCGTCTCAATGAATTGGCACATGGAAGATGTCAGTCCTTCATGGAAGAAACTTGTTATATGCCACGTTTCAAAACCATGTTGTGGGCATGAACTAACAAGATCCTTGAACCGCTCCGAACATTGAAAGAATGTTTCATCTTCCTTTTGGGTGAAGTTCATGATCGACTTTCTGATGGTGTTCATTTTATGGTATGGGAAGAATTTTTTTATGAACTCCCTTATCATGTCATTTCATTTGCCAATAGTTTATGGACGTAGTGAATGCAACCATGTCTTAGATTTTTCTTTTAATGAGAAGGGGAAGAGTTTCACCCTAACCGTGTCCTCAGACACGTTGGGAAAGTATAAAGCGGTTATGATCTCATCAAACTCTTTCATGTGTAGATATGGACTTTCATATTCAAGTCCATGAAACTTTCGAAGGAGTTGGATCACCCCTGGCTTGATATCCATATTTCCTGTATTTTCTGAAAAAATCATACAGGAAGGTGTGCTCTCCCCCACCGGTTGTAAGAAATCTCATAAGGTACGAGGCGGGGGTGCATGATGCACCTCATTCTCATCCTGGACTTCCTCAACTGGAGGTTGATGTTGATTTGTAGGTTGATTAGCCGCCATCACTTCTATCAACTTTGAGGATCTCAAGTGATGTCTAATCCGGTGATGGATAAGCAACCCTTCAACTAATCCTCTTTCACTTAATAGACGTAGAGTGTTATCACAGACCCACTTGGGCATGAAACACTCTCAGCTTTCAACTTCAGAATTTAACCTAAAATCTAAGAATTGAAAACTACAGCAAACAATAAGTAAGAGAGAGAGAGAGGGTTAGAACGAAGTTGTCAAATAGGAGACGCTAGGTTAGGATCCTACAAAACATAGAATAATGTTAGTTTCTAAGAATAAGTTCAAAAAAATTCCTTAACTAGAAAGAAAATAGAAAGTTAATCCTAATCTTAACCTAATTCTAAAAATAATTAAATTCAGAAAATCGCAACCGTCGTCCCCGGCAACAGCGATAAAAACTTGTTCACAACCCCAAGTGTATGGTTGCAATGTAGTAATAATTCGAGTGAGACCGAGGTTGAATCCACATGGACTAAACTTGTGTGTATTCTAAAAGTAATTAGAACTAGAACTAGGAGAAGATCTAAGTTAGAAAGCTAGGAAAAAAAGTGAGTAATTGTGAATATTGATTAAACTAACAATTGAAAGGTGGGAACTAGGGTGCCAAGGATCCACTTGTAGCTCTTAGGATGCTACCTTACTTGATTCAAGAGATCCAATTGGAGTCATAGTCCTATCTTGTCCAAGTGGAAAGAGAGATGATCAAATCTTTGAACTTCTCATTGATCTAGCCTCAATAGAAAAAGATTGTGAAGATTCGGAAGGGATTCCATCACCAAACCATGCCCAAGAGACGATGACAAACAGCAAGATTTACCAATCCCACAATCCCAAATAAGAAAAGAAGATACTAAAAGCTATCGCAGATCAACTGTAATTTAAGCCACAACCAACCATTAAAAACTGAAAGTATTCCTTAAAATCAACTAGAAATCAATGAAGTTCAGCATTAAAACATGAATCAAAGAAAAGTAAACATCTCAATCACGCTACAAGCTTCACTTCTTAGCCCTAGCTAAGAGATTTAGCCAACCATAGACATGATTGAACTAAAATCTATTAAGAAAAGCATAAAAATAGCTAAAGAAGAAGAAGAAAAATTTTCGGACGGCGGCTCCACTCCTTAAACCCTAGAAGATTCCAAGGAACATCATAGGAACTCCTATTTATAGTTAGGGAACTCCAACTTTCGCACCAAGTTGGAAAAGTTCGGAAACCCTCAAATTTACGCAGTCCGTGCAAAATCTTCGTAACCCTCAACCGACAGTCTTCGACTGGTCAAGGGTAACCTTTGACCTATCGAGGATCGCGCGAATTTAAAAAATAATGTTGCCAGAGTTCGAACCAAAGTTTCCTAGGCTAGTCGAGTTAGAGTCAGGGCTATTCGAGGCAGAGCCAGGGTTAGTCGAAGCAGAGCCAGGGCTGGTCGAAGCACGCAAATTTTTAGGATTCCTTTTCTTTGCTTCAAGTCTTTGATTCTCTTCATTCCTCACTTGAATTTCTTGGATCTTTGGCATGTGAATTCTTCATTCTTGGTCTTCTAAGATCCAATCTTTGGCTTAGTGATTCTTGAGTATTAAATTCATGCTTTTAGCATTCTTTTCAATCTAAGCTTTCAGATTCACCTTGCAACACAAACATGTACAAAATAAACCGTTAAGCAGTATCATGTTCATAAAACCAAGATATAAATAGGGAAAAATATGCAATATTTGACACTCAAGAATACACCCTATTGTACCTTAAGAAATTTTATTTATGAAGGTTATTTAGTTTCATTTTGCATTTCTACACATGTGATTCTTAAAAGCACCCAAGTCACTATGAATAAATTATGGAACCTCAGATTCTCTAAAAACTTATTTGAATGGTTTGTTATGGAACTTAAATTCTACACACTTCACATTTATTTAGTTCTTGATTTGGAAATTCAGGTATAAGACTTAGTTTCTTCATTCTTTTCAGAACATCTACATTTACATATCCTAATTTATTGTGCCATAAATCAAATGACTCAACCATGTAAGCAAAACTGGAATTCATCTTATTAACATTAATAAAGGAAATATTCAGTACAAACAATCCATCAAACAATAACCCTTCCTAACAAATGCCCCAAGAATTTTGGACAGTACAAGCTTCTCTAAATCAAAAACCAATTTAACACTAACTTTATCCCAGAGGGAGCTATAAACTAATTTTTTTCTGATCTCAAGCACATGTAAAATATTATTTAGTGCAAAGGTCTTTCCAGAAGTGAGCCTTAAGATAAGTTTTACTTTTCCGACTAATGAGAAGGTTCAAGTATTTCCCATGAACACTTGTTCATCCCCTACAACTTAATTGGAGGCAAACATGCTTCGATCCTTATAGATGTGATGAGTAGCCCAAGTGTCTAGTATCTAATGCATTGTGTTGAAAATATTCACTTCAGATACTACCACAACTATTTCATCTTATCTGTTTTATTCAGTTAGATTGGCTGAGCTTAAGAAGCCTTTTTCTTATGCCTGCACTCTCTAATATAATGCCCGAATTTGCCAAAATGAAAATATTTTCTATTCTATTTTCCTGGTTTCCTTTTCTTATTTTTGAGCCTACATTGTTCAACACAATAACTTGATTTTCTAAAGTAGAAACATGTTCATTTTAAGTATCGGCATTGATCAATAAGTTAATCTACCTTTCCACAGTGAGAATAAGATCTTTTAATCCTCTTATTCTCCTGATTTGTTTCAATCAAGTTAGCATTTGAAGCAGTGCCATTAGCATTTTCCTTTTGATCCCTTATACGATATGCTTCATCTATTTGGATATGTATGATAATGTTTTTATTTTTTAATTGAAATTCCATTCTTCTTGTGTTTCATCTTATTTTTGTATTCTTTCTAAGAGGGAATGAGTTTTTTAATTAAAGCATCTCCATGGAAAATATCATTCATTTTTAATCTTTTAGATATAAGCCCGTGTACTAAACTTTAAAATTCAAGTATCTGATCAGGTATTGGTTTATTATCTAACATATAAAAGTATAGAAATGAGAAAATAGCGTGCTTTTTAGTACCAGCTTCTTCTAACACATATTTCTTACCCAATGCCAACCAAATATCCATGGCTCTTTCATATGTACCATATACGTCATACAACTCATTAAAAAGAGAATTCATATTATAATTTTTGCACTTGTGGTCATCCCTTACAACAGATTCTTTATTGGCTTCATATTGGAAAGTATCAGATAGCACATACTATATATCTAATGTATCTAAAGCAAATAAAAGTTTCTGTTTCAACCTTTTAAAATGGTTCGATTTTAGATAATTCGGTGGTTGGGTTTACTATTATGTTTGTCATTGCTACAAATGTACAGATTAGTAAATCAATTTTAAGATTGTAGGAATTTTTGGATCTATAAATCCATAATTATGGAAATTTGGAATTAAAATAAATAAATTAAATTAAAATTTTGAATAATGAGGAATTTAGAAAACTTATTTGATTCGAGGCACGACGAAAGCCACTCAGCTTGAAATTGATTTGTCCTCTTTTGGATGATGTCTGTAGTGGAATAAGAATATTGGACAATCAATCTCCATAATACTCTCGAATGTTGTCTTGTCACACCGGCACACTCAATGTACGAAGATCCAAATAATCATTGTATGTCTAACCCGAAGACTAAACCAGATGACATCATTGTAAATATTTGGAGTAAGAGTGAGAGCCGAAATATTGAACTTGATTAAAAATTCAGAACCAGAGATGTCCATTATATAGACTTCAAAGGGCGCCTCGAATAGGTGTGTACGCACCCTGCCAACAGTCATGGCTGTTGGGTTTTTTTTTAAGAAGAAACCTTTTCATTTTTTGGCTCAGTTCAGAAATACAAAACAAATGACCATTGTAAATTAAAATTTTAAAAGGACAACAAAAACATTTAGGCATGCAAGTATAATCTCCCGGGCACGCACCACACCACACCACGTCGTGCCACGTCCACGACACTACCCCGGCCCGGCACGCATGTGTGGTTCATGGTATAAATTAGGGCTAACGGCATAGCCCCCTAAAAGAACCAAATTCTTATGCCCCCTGAAAGGGGCCTAAGCTCTATGCAAAATTTTCATCTTATAAACCTAAAGTTTTCTTCTTACCTATCCGATGTGGGACTAAACCCACACCACTACAAGACAAAATGCATTTATTTCTTTTTTTTAAATTTTGGAGGATTTTTTTCAAATCAATTAAAAATAATTATTTATTTATTTTGAAATACTAAAAATACAACAATCCCCAATATGTTTCAAAAAAAGGACCTTCAGGTCAGATAGAAATAATAGTGCATTATATTGAAGTCTATTAGACTTAAATCGATACTCAGAATAGACAATGTAGGTCCACAAGAGTCAGGTGACAAGCAGTTTTGAACCAGATTCCTATTATTGTAAAATGGCTACACATGTTACTTACACAATTATTCCGATACAGTTGGTTCTGTGAGTTGATGCTTTTTACCAAGCATATTTACTTGGATTTCACTAGTGCTTTGGAGATTTTGTCCAAGTTCTCGTACGAAGCAGTCTCACCTCTACACTATTATAAGTGAATTTTATCAATTGTATGCAACAACTGAATACACCACCAACAAGTATATAGGATATGGATTCATTAAGAGTTCAAGACTCACACTTACTAATTGTTGCTTGCACTGCGTACACCATAGAATTTTTTTTTTAGTTAGCTTGTTAATACACCCACTGTCAGTTCACACTTCACTATTAGCAACCCCCACTAGGGAATCGATACCAAGACCTCAGTGTTAAAATGAGGTATCATTCACTCTGCCTACACCATAGAATGAGCTTTCTTATCGCAGTGCTATACGTCTCCTAGTGTTTTGTTGCTTATTCATTTGAAACCCATCACATGGGATCTCTATTTGTATAGGTTTAGTTACCAACACCGGTAGCTGATGATATTGGACTTAGCCCCATTCCCTTCGATGTATATAAAACTAATTGTTTAGTAAGTCCTTTAAGCAAAGAATCCGCCAAGTTCTTTTCTTATCTCGCAAAATCAATGACTATTACTCAATCTTGTAGTAAATTTCTTACTATATTATGTCGGAGTCGAATATACTTACTTTTGTCATTATAAATCTTATTATTTGTCCTTGTTATAACAGTTTAACAATCACAATATAAAGATATAGCCGAAATAGATTTTGGCCACAAAGCTATTTCAAGCCAAGTAACTTTCGTTACACCTCGAATCAAATAAGTTTACTAAATTTCTAATTTTCTTTTAATTTTTTTTTTAACTCCATGAAATTTACACATATGAGGTTAAAGAATAGATTGACAATTTGGAATACATGTAAGGAATCTAGTCCACTTAAAAAGTGGCAGCTGTTGTGGATATGACCTGGCACAAAATTTATGAAGGTCCACTAATTAAGTGGGACACATATTTAAGGCCTGTTCTAGCATTGGTTAATTATTTTGGTAAGAGTTGGTGTCCCTCATGAACACGTAGCTCATCTCATGCGTGGACTTGCTTGAATTGTGCCCCAGGACATTCTCACTGTGCTCCCAACTAAATGGATGGCCCGAATCAAGTAATATATATATATATATATATATATGGAAATGGTTCTATGCGGTCGAGCTCATGTGAACTTCCCATTAGATCGAGCTACGTGGGCCCCATTATGATTAGTGTCAAACATCAACAGCATGTATTTGATGGGTCCCCTTTAAATTATGGGATATCCCAAAATTCAGCTGTATACGGAACTCAAGTGGGCCGTACCATCTAAAATCATGTAAAGACATGCCTAAAATATATAAAAGCATTTAGTGGGGCCCACTTAAAATTTGGATGCATTTAAAACTTGGTCTGACCCCTCATCCAAGTGGGACACACATAATGGAAAGGATGGATTTGTAAACCACACCTCGGTGGGCCCAATAAATGATTATGAATGTTTTAATGGGAGGGTAACCCCTCTCAACTTTTGTACCTGTTGTGGCACACAAAAGTCATGGATTGACTCATGGGAAGTTCCCATGACCTCGACGACATAGAACCATTTCATATATATATATATATATATATAGTCACACTCACCTACACACCTACCTATGTGCTTACCTTTTGCACACATTTCATGGGCGTCTAATCCGAACGCTCCATGTGATGTGCAATCCCATGAAACCCCAAGGGACAAATTTTCACCCTAATCTAAAATTCTAGTTAGCTATAGAAAAGAGAAATACAAATCAAGGGAGAAAACTATTTTCATTTTTCATGGCCCACCAAGTTTTGGATCAAAGTAAAAATTGGGCCTAGGAGGTTTCATGAGGTGTTGCTTCGCGTGGACTGTTCAGATTTTCAATTCACATCACATATAATAAGTTCTCAAAAAAGTTTGAACAAGTTTAGTCAGAACTGGCGCAGCTGAGCATTCGGCTGTGTGTGTGTGTATGTGTGTGTGTGTGTGTGTGTGTGTGTGTGTGTGTGTGTGTGATGGTAATTTAAAAATAGAGATTGGTGGTGGATACTTATTTAGAGAAGTGAGTGGAAGATGAATTTTTTTTACTTGGAGGCATTGATTTATATCCAGATTATTTGAAAAGGAAGAATTTAAAGAGATGCAAAGAGAAATAGAGAAATTTACCACTGTAGACAATACCTTTTATCCAGCGGTTTTTATGAAGGAATACAAACTTAAGTTACCAACTTAGACCAGCACATGCGGACAGCGAATTTGAGAATGAAAATACCCCTGCTTTTTAAGTAAGCTGGTCTATGGCTACGGATTTGATGGCCTTCTATGGCTACAGATTATAACCGTAGCTATAGGTACCATAGCCGATTTGGCAGCCGACTGCGACAGTGGGATAGGACATTGAATCAAGGTCGACCGGGTCAGTGGGACAGTGACTCGAGGTCGACCGGGTCAGTGGGATGTGGCTTTTCAAGGTAAAATCAAATAGTTAGTATCATCTTCTCAATGTAATTTTTGAGTTATTCTCCATAATCAATTATCCATGCACCCCTATTTTATTTTTATTTTAATTAGCCATTTTCTTCGATTTTGGAATGAGAAAACTAGTTTGGATCCATGTCTGTAAATTCAGATTGATCATATAATCCTAACCATCTAATTGATGGACATCAAATGGAGGGTTATAGTAAAATAGCCAGTGGTCCAAAATCTAACTATTAATATCACCATCTCAATGTGATATTTAGGTTATGCTTCATCAACAATTGTGCATGCATTATGTAGCTATCAAATTCCTATGTTGGTTGTCTCATTTTGGAGTGGTTATACTGAAAAATCTACATCCCTGATAACCCATGAGTACATAAGCAATGTTGACATGTAGTTGGTGATTAAGGTGGATGATTGCAACATTTTGTATTGAATGCATTTGTACTAGCACCTTTTACCTGGATAAAATGATGGTCCGTCTCGTGTGTTTTGTCTTTGTTCTATAGCTAAGATATGGATGCAAGTTGATGATCCATCTCAATGCGTTTTGTCCTTTCTCTATACATGAGATATTGATGCAAACAGTCACAACTTTATCACACATGTCAGATTGGTTAATGGCCCGTCCTACAACCTTAATGATCAAGACTAATTTGCTCAAGAAAACTCAGTTTAATTGTATGTTTTAAAGTCGTTGTGATATCTTGAATATCTTATTGCAATTTGAAGAGCATGAATGAACTAACTAACCACTCTATTTATCTAACCGAAGAATTGCTTATTGGTTGGTGGTGAGATAAGAATCTTTTCATTTCTTACCAAACAATTCCAAGCAAAAATTCTTCAATTTTCGAATAAAAACATTATATTTACGCTATTGTTTATTGTTTATTGGTACGTTCTCGAGTCATCATTCCTATTGGATTATCATAGACAAAACTCATGTGCTAAATGATATCGAAAATGAAGTTTCTATAAAAATCGAAAGAGAATTTAACCACTTTTGTAAAAAATCTTGGGTCCTTCAATTTTCTATTTCGCAACAAAAGTATATTGAGATCATAATTTTAAAATACAAATTCGACTCAAGCCTTGTCGAGTTGAGTCAACTAAAATAAAAACTCAGGCAAGTTTCTTGAAAACTCACACTAGTTAAATTGAGCAGGGCAAACATGAAATTCAGCTGGGCAAATGGAAATTTAAGGGAGGCAAGCATGAAATTGAACGGGGAAAACATGAAATTGAGTGGGGCAAACTGAAAATTAAGCGGGGCATAGATGAAATTCAGTGGGGCAAACATGAAATTTAGCAGGGGAAACTAGAATTTGAGCGGGACAAACTAGAAATTCAACGGGGCAAACTAGAAATTCAGCGGGGCAAACTGGAATTTGAGCGGGGCAAACTAGAAATTCAGCGGGGCAAACATGAAATTCAACGGGGCAAACTTGAAATTCAACGAGGCAAACATGAAATTCAACGGGGGAAACTAAAAATTCAGCAGGGTAAACTAAAAATTCAGCAGGGCAAACTGAAAATTCAGTGAAGCAAACTGGAATTTGAGCGGGGCAAACTAGAAATTGAGTGGGGTAAACTAGAAATTCAGCGGGGCAAACGAGAATTTGAGTGGGGAAACATGAAATTAAGTAGGGCAAACATGAAATTGAGTAGGGCAAGCTAAAAATTGAGCGAGAGAACCTAGGAATTGAGCGAGGGAACCTACGAATTGAGCGAGGGAAGCTAGAAATTGAGCGAGGGAACCTATGAAATGAACGAGGCAACATAGGAATTGAGCGAGGGAAGCTAGAAATTCAACGAGGCAAGTTAAAAATTGAGTGAGAGAACCTATGAATTGAGTGAGGCAACCTAGGAATTGAGCGAGGGAAGCTAGAAATTGTGCGAGGGAACATACGATTTGAACGAGGCAATGTACAAATTGAGGGAGGCAAACTAGGAATTATGCAAGGGAACCTAGAAATTGACCAAGGCAACCTAGGAATTGAGCGAGGGAACCTAGAAATTGAGTGACGCAAAGTAGAAATTCAGCAAGGTAACCTAGGAATTGAGCGAGGGAAGCTAGAAATTGAGCGACAGAACCTAGAAATTCAGCGAGGCAAACTATAAATTAAATGAGGCAACCTAGAAATTGAGCGACGCAACCTAGAAATTCAGTGAGGCAATGTAGAAATTGAGCGAGGCAATCTGGAATTTGAGCGAGGAAAACTAGAAATTCAGCGAGGCAAACATGAAATTGAGCGGGGCAAACAGGAATTAACCGGGGCAAACATGAAATTGACCAGGACAAACATGAAATTCAGCAAGGCAAACTAGGAATTGAGCGAGGCAAACTAAAAAATCAGCAGAGCAAACATGAAATTCAGTGGGGCAAACTAGGAATTGAGCGGGGCAAATATGAAAATGAGTGGGGTAAGAATGAAATTGAGTGGGGCAAACATGAAATTCAACAGGGCAAACATGAAATTGAGTGGGGCAAGCATGAAATCCTCGTGCTCTTCAATCTACCAGCTAAGGGACCACACGTGGTATCCCATTGGATAACCAAACTTTCTTGCATCACTAATGAAGTTCAAAATAAGATCAATCAAACCTCAAACGGGATTTTATGAAATTTACTTGTAGTCATATCGATTTGTAGAAGTCTAAAAGTATGGAAATTAGCTAATCAACTTTAGTATATGAAAATTTTCAAATTTTATTGTTAATTAATGGTAGGTTAATATCATTCCTTGCCTCTACAACTGAACCATACAACTAATAGGCAAAACTTAGGAAAATCCCACTGTTTGGCAATTTGGAATTAAGATAGTTGCCACGGATATGCATAGTTCGGACACTTGGCTCATCTTCAAAATGCAGAATACAATGCCAGTCTCTGATTCTCTAGCCTTGGTGAGTAGATATCTAGAAGAGATTCTAGTTATTGGAAGTCCCAGATAATTGATGTGGAATTGTCGTTAATTCTGATATAGTAGATGAGGCTAAAAAATGTATAGTAGTTGGACATTGAATGATTAAAAGCATTCACTACTTCTGTTGCTTTTCTGCATATACATAAGATTCATAGGCTGAAAAATTACCATTGAGTTCGTGTTTTATGTTCGGTTAGTAGAGAAGGAGAAACTCTTTACACTAGATGACTTACAAATGAAGAAAATTTCCAAGTAAATTGTACGAGGTTTACAGTAATCTTGGAGTACAGAAAATTTTCAAGTATGTGCATTTCAGTCCGAATTCTTTCTATAATCACGATAGCCTTGAGAGGGTTGATCCGAGGGATGGGTTGATTGCAAAAGGGCCGATTAAAACTATATTGGGTTATCTTGCTGGCATAATGATTTTAGGACCAGCAAGATAACCCAATATAGTTTTAATCAGCCCTTTTTGCAGTCAACCCATCCCTCGGATCAACCCAACTCAAGGTTATTGTGATTAGAGAAGGAACTCGTACTGAAATGCACATACTTATAAATTTTCTGCACTCCAAGATTACTGTAAACCTCGTACAATGTATATAATATAACATCTCATAGAAGATTTCTCTCATGCCCTTGACAAATATCATCTACAGACTAGAGATAAGCAATCATATGCTATTGACTTCCTCCAATCAGCGGTGAATTTTTGCATGTCTATTCCCGCCAAAGTAAGACCGCTACATAAAATGTCGATGAATTTCATTATGAATATGCCGCAGTCAAAACCATTGTCCTGCTTCAGCACTGATTCATCAACTCTGATGCTCCACTTCATCCCTTCAAGAGTTGTGCTGTCTCCAGTGGCATAGAAGAGAATGGGGAGTGCATCAGTCATCTTCTTCATCTTCTGCTTGTACTTTATTAATGGATTTGTGCTTAAGCTATCCACAATGACAAGTTCTCTTTCTCTAGGATAGATGACCAGAAAAAACTAATGTGCATTTTCATGATTTATGGGCGCATGCACCTATACATGATTCAAAAAATAATATATTAGTCAAAACATTATAAAACACATAACGGTCAGAGATGATGTTCTGTGACGAGTGCATTACCTGTTCATCACTTTCCACTGATCTCTACTCACCCTAGTCATCATTCTCGTTACCCTCATCGCTCAATTCCTGGGTTTCGATGACCTACAAAATGTATCAATGCACATATAAAAGTCAAAAAACTTTTAACGATGAATTAAACAATATTCCATTTTAATTAAACGTTCATGATATCTCACCTGAAAACTATCACGAAGCAAGAGAACTGCATCTGTTTCCCATTCTCGTAGGGTGGGTTCCAAGTTCTTTATTAAGATAGTCTGCAAAAGAACCCAGACTGATGTTAATATATAAAGTGTAAGTGTCAAATCAAGCAAAGCGAACGGCGAAGAAATACATATACTTACAGCTTCACTCTCAAAAATTGCATGTATTTTGTTGTACCTCCAACCCTTCTAGCCTCGATATTGAATGAAGCGTGGAATTTGTGAGGGAATAAATGAAATAACACACTCTCGTATGGCCGGTAATCTCTCTACAGCCCATATCTATTTTAATGAGATTGCATGATGATAAAAATCCACAATTGAATATAATTATGTAGAATAAAGAAAGAGTTCTTACCTGTAAAGGAAAGACAACCATATACATTGTAGCGAACCGCACCTCATGCCATCACAACAGCTGTGACCCCTTGGGACATTGTATTGTAGGCCAAACTACCCCAAGGATAGCTATAGAAATCCTCTATGGAGTCTACTAAGTACATATAATCCATGTTACACATAGTTTTCGATTCGGTTCCCCTAACAAAACACTCTACACACATAAGTAGAGCAACCTTCACAACATCCTCGTGCTTATTGGTGTCAACTAATTTATTAAACATATCTAATAAATGCTTCTTAAAAACTGGATATTCTTTGAAGTATTTGTCCATTAATGTACTCCTGATGGGACTTTTTTGGTATTCTAAACTCCCCAGTCTTAAGCCCCGTTATGAGGGTGAAGTCCATCTCCGTGAATTGCAACCATGTCCCCCGTATCTAAAATATAAGATCGCCTTTATATCTTACAAGAAGAAGGTGAAATAGAGCCCCTATAAATCGAAAAGATGAGAGGTGCAATAAGAAGGAAAATGGGGATTGCTCGAATAGACTTAGCCTAGTATCATGCTTCTCTAATCCACCCTTCATCGTGTTGAACTACCATCTTAATGAATACTTAGAGGATGGGTTTGGGAAATGAGAACAAGAATCGTTACCTACAAACATGTAATGGAAAATAAATTAAAAGAAAATTTCACTACATAAAGAATCATAACGCAAAAAATTAAACATAGTTGAAATCGAGCGAGGAAAATTAGAAAATGAGTTAGGGAAACATGAAATTTAGCAAGGCAAACATTAAATTCAGCGAGGCAACCTAGGAATTCAGTGAGGCAACCGTGGAATTCAGCGAGGGAAGCTAGAAATTAAGCGAGGTAGCATAGAAATTCAGCGAGGCATCCTAGGAATCGAGTGAGGGAAGCTAGAAATTGGCGAGGGAACCTAGGAATTGAGCAAGGGAACTTAAAAATTAAGCGAGGGAACCTAGAAATTCAGTAAGGAAACCTAAGATTTGAGCGAGGCAACCTAGGAATTGAGCGAGGGAAGCTAGAAATTAAGCGAGGGAAGCTAGAATTTGAGCGAGGTAATGTAGAAATTCAGTGAGGAAACCTAGGAATTGAGCGAGGGAACCTAGAAATTGAGTGAGGCAACCTAGGAATTGAGCGAGGGAAGCAAGAAATTGAGCGAGGGAACCTTGAAATTCAGCGAGGAAACCTAGGATTTGAGTGAGGGAAGTTAGAAATTGAGTGAGGGAAGCTAGAATTTGAGCGGGGAACCTAGAAATTCAGCGAGGCAACCTAGGAATTGAGCGAGGCAACCAAAGAATTAAGCTAGGGAAGCTAAAAATTGAGCAAGGGAACCTAGAAATTGAGCGAGACAACGTAGATATTCAACAAAGCAACCTAGGAATTGAGCGAGGGAAGCTAGAAATTGAGCAACGAAACCTAGAAATTCAGCGAGGCAACCAATGGATTGAGTACTAGCAACAAGCAACGACTTTGAAGCTACAGCCATTTTCTTACTGCCTCTACTTGTTCCTCCGTTTGCTGGGCTTTTCACCGTTGCTTTAGGAATAAGGAATCTTTCTTTTTTTTAAAGAAAATATACCACTAGTTAAATCATCAACAAAGATGAGAATGACTTTTGTTGAGAGACTATTTATCCTCTCATAGATAGAGGAATAGATAGAAGAGAGAAGATCTCTATATCTTTTCTCATAGATATAATATAGAACAGAGATCCCTCTCATTTTTTATCAGGAGAGAGATCTCTCTTCTCCGAGGACTTTGGATTCAACGATTTTTAAGAGCAAAACAGAGAAAAGAAGCGTTGAGATAATACCTTTCATCCTAATCTCATCTACTGAAAAAGGGGGCCCTCTTGATCACCTAAAGAGCTTTTTAGGCAGAATTAGAATAATTATGACTGCAAGGATTGAGCTGCCAAATGAGATTATCATCATTCGTCAGCTGAGGTTCTGGAAGATAAGATTTATGCAGTAAAAAAAAGTCTTTTGAATTGAGTGAGGCAACCTAGAAATTGAGCGAGGGAACCTAGGAATTGAGTAAGGCAATGTAGAAATTCAGCGAGGCAACCTATGAATTGAGTGAGGGAAGCTAGAAATTGAGCTAGGGAACCTAGAAATTCAGCGAGGCAACCAGGATTTGACCGAGGCAACCTAGGAATTGAGCGAGGCAACATAGGATTTAAGCGAGGCAACCTAGGAATTAACCGAGGGAAGCTAGAAATTAAGCGAGAGAAGCTAGAAATTGAGCACAGTAACCTAGGAATTGAGTGAGGCAACCTAGGAATTGAGCAAGGCAACCTAGGAGTTGAGCGAGGGAAGCTAGAAATTGAGCATGGGAACCTAGAAATTCAACGAGGCAATGTAGAAATTCAGCGATGGAACCTAGGAATTGCCTGAGGCAACGTAGAAATTGAGCAAGGCAATCTAGAAATTGAGCGAACGAACCTAAAAATTGAGCGAGGCAATTTAGAAATTGCACGACGAAACTTAGAAATTGAGCGAGGCAACCTATAGAAATTCAGTGAGGTAACCTATAAATTCAACGAGGTAACCTAGAATTTAAGCAAGGCAACCTAGAAATTTAGCGAGGCAACATAGAAATTACGCGAGGCAACATAGAAATTGAACGAGGCAACCTAGAAATTGAGCGATAGAACCTAGAAATTCAGCGAGGTAATGTAGAAATTGTGCGAGGAAATCTATAATTTGAGTGATAGAAATTTAGCGAGGCAACCTAGAAATTCAACGAGACAGCCTAGAAATTGAGTGAGGGAACTTAAGAATTCAGCGAGTCAAGTAAACTAAAAATTGAGCAAGGCAAACAAGAAATTGAGCGAGGCAAGGTGAAAATTGACCAGGGCAAGATAAAAATTGAGCAAGGCAAGCTGGAAATTGAGCAAGGCAACCCAGAAATTGAGCAAGGGAAACATGAATTTGAGTGAGGCAAGCTTGAAATTGGGTGAGGCTAACTTGAAATTCAACGAGGCAAACATGAAATTTAGCTAGGCTAACATGAATTGGAATGAACTTTAAATGTAATTGAACTAGCCTAACAATTTGTCCTTTGGTGAATTTGACCGCAATTAATGAAATTGACCGAGCTTTACATGAAATTCTCTTCAGTGAATTTGACCGAGCAATTAATGAAATTGACCGAGTGGTTCATAAAATTTTCCATTACATTACATGAATCCTTGGAAGTTCTCGATCGTATTTTTATGATATCTCTATCAAATTTATGAATTGCTCAGGAAATTTCACCAATCATGAACCGAGAATTAGGTCAAATGGACCAGAACCTCTCGCAAATTGGATGTACAGTTTGCTCAATACACTCTTATAGTACTGAGTTAACTGAGTTGGGCCCGCCTTGAATGTATGTGGACTATCCACGACGTTCATCCGTTTTTCCATCTAAAGTAAGAGTTTCAGCCCAAAATGGTGGCATATCGAAATATCAAGCGGATCATACCATAGGAAACAGTCATTCCAATGTAGAAACCTTGTTATGCCCCCACAATGATGTTTTATTTATAATCCATCATGTTCATAGGATGATTTTTACATAGATGAACCGAAAACTAAGATGCGAGCTTCATCTAGCAGTTCAATGGCTCACAAAAAATTTACACTGTTTAGGTAAATATACTACATTATACCTGTGGTGCGTGCATTCTTCCGTGGAGGGACCATTTTCAGAAAAACAAGAGAATGCTGATGAATAGAGAGGGTCGGATCCAGCTAGAGGACGGTGCAATCCAAGCAACAGAAGTAGTGCAGGATTTTTCGTCTCTTTTTTATTTTTTTTTCGAAAATGGTGCGAGGGAAGGGAGGGAGAGGAAACGCAACAGCAGTGAAAAGGAGGGGTAGTTTCGTCATCAAATTCGCTGTCCGCACGTGCTAGTCTAAGTTGGTAACTTAAGTTTGTATTGCTTCTTAAAAACCGCTGGATAAAAGGTTTTGTCTACAGTAATAAATTTCTCAGAAAAATATTAACTCACTGTCTATTTAGCTTTGCATCATGTACATGAGAATTGCATATTCTACCATCCATAAAGTGCACCCTCAATTTTAAGCCCCGAGGCCAAAAGTCAGCCGAATCCACAACATAGGTGGGCCAGATAACAAGGAACAACGGGGGAAAATGCCTACCGCACCTTTGTGTGTGAGGTCCACCATGCACCACATGAATATAGAGGTTTTAGCCATGATTTGACATCGTTTGCAAAGTTTGGGTAACCCAAGCATTGGATTGGGCTTAGTTTAGATATGTAGGGTGAAAATTAGTATTTGGACGTGATGGACGGAGCGGATGTTACATGCACAACACAGCGGAGTCCACAGAATTTGGGCGTTTTATGAGCTGTGAATGATAGGATGTTGTACAGGGTACAGGTCCGGTTGTCCATGCCGGACTTCATCCTACACGCAGAAGTTGTCTTGATCTATTGAACCGGTTTGACGCGGTCAGTTTGACCCAGTCGCAGCTCCACCCTTTGTCAACAAGATACGCTGGCAGTGCGTGAAGGTTTAGACGGACGCATTCAGTGCAAAGCATGGTGAATGAATAATTCAAAATAAACCGTCCAAACCGTCTGTACCACTGTGCTAGCTTCCTAATCCAAAATAAGATTAATTGAAATAGTCTAACCTCACATGGATGGAGATTTATGAGTTGAATCGGCTCCTTTGACGATTTCTCTTTTAAGTGTTCGATCGCTGTCAACCTGGTCTGATTAGAACATACGCATAATGTGAGTTTTTTTTTTTTTTTTTTTTTTTTTTAACTGACACATCTGAAGTGGAGCCCACAAGACAGTTCAAAATTGAGCTGTGTATTTTACCCAACTGTATAGCTTGCAGGCATGCCTGTGTAGCATTTCGCTTCTCAAGAGTTGGAAGTTTCCGCTTGTCCGTGACGACTCCAGTCCAGCCAAGAAATGCCATCAGTGGAATGTAACGAGAAAATGAGGGACTACTAAATACAAAGTAAACGAGTCATTATTATTATTTTTTAGGTATTTGTTTGATTGAGCAGGAATTATAGCTACAAATTAAGAGTGAAATGTAAGTGATGTCTCCGTACATTTACAAGTGTAAATAATCATTGCTTGTTTCCAGTCATTTGTAAGAATTCTGTAAGGTGGGACTTATTGATCCACAGTCTGGATTGGCATAAGGGTTGGATAGTGTTATCGGAGTACCAATGGACCCCACTAAGTTGTGATGCATCTAAAATCATGTAAGGGGTTGTGCACTAGAATTATGTCACATACAATGTTCTAGTGACACTAGGATTACCATATATGTGTGGGGCCTTAGGGAGAGGGGTTTCGATGGTTCCAAGATAGTGTTATCGAAGTACCAATGGACCCCACTAAGTTGTGATGCATCTAAAATCGTGTAAGGGGTGGTGCACTAGAATTATGTCACACACAATGTTCTAGTGGCACTGGGATTACCATATATGTGTGGAGCGTTAGGGAGAGGAGTTTCGATGGTTCCAAACTCCTCAACCCTCTAAACTATATAAACAGGGCTGGGTCCCTAATCCTACATACAACAAAACTTCATTCCTATCTCAGTGCTTCTCTAAGGGTGTAAGGTGTGGAAGATTACGACATCAAGCATACAACGATGACGTCCCAATTACGTATGTCATTTATTTAGTTCATTGATCTCCAAACTCGATGCATAGCACAGTCTTTTGCTATTCCGCATACTAATGACAGTTGGTACCAAAGCCAAATATGCATAAGCTATGGCGGATCTTATCTAAATATCGAGTTTGTTCGTGTTTACTAGGGCCATAGATTTTAAACGTCCATTCATGGATATCTAATTCAAATCTCGGCCATCGATCTTAGTTCTTTACGGTTTTCATTGAGGGAAACACTAATCAAATTTCTATTCAACATTAGGAAAAAAGTGCTAACCCTCACCAAATTTGATAGAGCTTCAATGCAATTAGAAATCGACTCTCTGTGACATTCGATAGCCAACGAGGTTTAAAACAACTGTGGCATCCACAATATCCAGTGACCCTTACAGTTCAAAAAAAAAAAATTACTTGTGGCTATCTGATTTGGTGAGCATGGATAAAATTCGATTTCACACCCAAAGTAGTCGTCCGACAACCATCAAGCTTGAAATCGGCAATCATGCGATCCTCTGTTTTTTGCGGTCAACAGAAATCGATAGCTATGGCAGCCATTAAGGATTCCAGATTACCAAAGTTGTAGTTGGTAGCCCTTAAGCTTACAGCAGCCTTTGAAATTGCCAGTCGCCCCACCCTCTATTCTAGCATTGAGTCGTGGGTGCCACCTGGGCCGCCATTAAAGCCCGTGGACAGAGGGTTTTCAAAAACCCACTTCACTGGTTGTAACACCCTGAAAATCGGGGGTCGTGCAGATGCCCAACTCCTGAGTTCCAACGCATCACTTATGCAATATAGATAATGATGATTAAATGTTGACCATATTAGTGCATTAAACATGAAAGGGGATTATACCAAATCATCATATCATACTCCAGAGACAATTAGATTACGCAAGCGAAAGACTGTGATAAGTATATAGAATATATAAGTGATTGTAAGTCTCCTGAGTATGATCATAATACCAGGTCAATTAATTACATGTAAAATTCTAAAATATACAAAATGTGTAATGTCATCTAGTCAGCATCCCAATAATTCCCGTCAATCAGAACATGGCCTACATCGACCTGCCTGATAACTGCATGTAGGAGAACTCCTCCTCGTCATCATAAAAATCAGGCTCCGCCTCGTAAGCATTGCCATCATCTGCAACTAAACCAGAGTTTAGTTAGTGTTTTAAAACACCGTCCCAGAGTAAGAGTGAGTAATCAACTCAGTGGTACTATAAGGCAAAGGTTGACATGTTTCAATTCAATCAAGTAGTAATGATAAAGCAGTACAACACTCATATCCTAAGTACTCTTGTCAATGCAAGAATGGTATGTTGTAATGATGCATGCCCTCGCCTGCACTCCCTCAGTGACATCATCTCACGATCGTGGCATGCACCACTTCGGACACTTGCACTTCCTTGCCAAAGCACATGCAATGCGGTGCATGATCGTGTTAGCCAATACTTAATTAGGTTTATTTATATAGCAGATTCGGGAAGTTAAGGCACCTCCCTTCATATCACTTACCCAAACAATGATCCATCTAGGGTCGTTAATCCTAGTTAGTCACATACGATAGATGGTTACAGGTCGCTACGGAGAGGCTCGTCACCTCATCATAGACCAAATATACGCTCGAGGTCACTACGAATGGCTCGTCACCTAATCGTAGCCTGACAGCTCGAATACAGTGTCCCATATCACTGTATTCAGCTCATGAGACTGGGTTGCTCACTGGACACTACAGGGAGGCTCGTCACCCCATCGTAGGCCGACAGCTCGACCACAGTGTCCATACCACCATGTCCATCTCATGAGTCTTAGCTGATCGAGGTACCAGGTTAAGCGGGCTTTTCACTGGTAAGTTGGTATTTTAGATTCAAGCAGTGGCGTCCATACATGGTGAACATACATTAGGCCAATCGGGTTGCTTGACAAGCTCAACTGGTATGAGCGTACATTTAGTTGATCGACATGAAGCCCGTAAGCACTCCGCGTGGCCTAACCACTGACGACAATCAGTGTACAACTCGGATTCCTCAAACATGTCTTGTGTGGTGAAACAACCTCAGCCACTACTAAAGAAACTTTTCTGATTGCCTAGACTATACAGTAGTCCCAATCACACTTCAAATATGATAACATTCACATGTGTTAATCAAAGGTAGCATGTAGCAACCAATTTAAATATGAATCTCATATAAGCATTTTAACGAACACATAGAGTACATGTTAACATACATAGGCATTCATCCATAAAACACGTAGTAGTAAGATAGGTTATATGAAGGAGATTGTAACTATAGATAAGGGGATCGAGAATCATATCTCAACACCCTAACTAATTACATTTCAATAAGCATTTTCTCATTTAGGCATTTTATCAAACACTTCAGCTACACATATTAACATACATATAATATAGTAGTTATATCAGGCATTATAGCAAATCCTTTCACAAGGAAGTTGCCACACATACAACAATCATGTATCCTCAAACATAAATCATGGCAAGCACAAATCATAATTTCATACTCATACAAACATTTCAACAAACACATGGAATGCATGTATTTCAACATAGTTTATATATATGTGTAATACACGGAGAACATCGTATCTAAGCATATGTGATAGTAATCAAGTTAGACATAAATTATTACTGACATTGAAAGCCTTGAAAACCATAACCTAAACATTTATAGTCTGCACCTTTCACTGGTAGACTTATAACGAACTCAGTTTAAACACTAAGCCTTTGTATATGGCACAATAACAACCTATTACATGAAATAGGTTAGCTATTTCACCATTTACTCTAATTAAATCTCTAAAACAGATTAGGGTTAGGATTTCTTACCCAAGAACGGAGTCGGAATCGACGGTATGGAGACACGGAAGCGGTGGTTAAGCACGTGGAGTGGTGGGATCGAATCCCAGGAACAATCTCTCACTCTCTCTCTTCTCCTCTCTCTTCCCTTCTCTTTCTTCTCACTTCTCTCTCTTAGGGTTAAAATTCGTATGGAATGAGAGAGGGGTGGGTTTAGGTCTTTATATAGGCCCAGAACTGACCCCAATGGCCTCATGGCCATGGTATACTTAGGTTATAGCCAAAAGTTAGCTGTTTCGGGTCAACGGAGCTCATCTAGAGGCCCCTTTTCTACATACGATCCAAAAAAAATTTCCAGACATTGGATCTAGGTCAAGTTAAGTTTTCAGCCCGATCGGATTTACAGATTGACCGCAGAGGATCAGTTTCAATTCGACGGTCACCGTTACTCGATCAGGGCAACAAGTACACTGACCTGTGTTAGAAATTTTCCCTGATCCAAGCGTGTAGTTAGGTCAGAATCTGATGGTCTGAAACCTTAAACTTAGCCCGCAAGCGTACGGTCCAATTCACTTAAGTTCGAGTTCATTTTCTAAAGATATTCATGTTTCTCACACACTTCGCTCCAGGCTCAAGTTGTGCATTTCTGGATACTATTAGGACTTGATTTCTGAGATAGTTGTCAAGCCCAATAAGGTGGTCATAATCGTATAGTTTCGTGAGAATCGAACTTTCGACGCACGGTCTAAGTCCGAAGCGGAGTTTCAAGCTGCTCCCGAGAGCAATTGGGTTATGAGATTGATCTTAGGTTTCTAGGCAATGTAACATTAGTGATCCTACTAGTTTTAGGTCTTACAGATCGTATAGAAAGCTGTTCAATCTAATCTAGCATTTAATTCAATTTAGTACTTAATTAATTTGCGTCTAATCTCTAAAGGATTTAGTCCTTAGTGATTTCTGCCTGAGGTGGTACTCAAGTCTTTGTACGGATTTTTTTGAGACGTTATGCTGGTTTCAGTGATCATTACAACAATGTTGAGGACTGCCATTATGGCTAGTCACGTCATGCCCTTCCTCCCCCATCGTCAGGGATGGAGACCGTGAAGGGCACATCATCCTCAGTGCAGAAAATCTCTAGGTTCCGGTGTGTGGCTACCATTTCTCTAACGAGATTGGTGGTGTAAGTGTTTATACTTAAAGCATACTTAGTATTGTCAAATTTCGTAGTTCTAGATGGATCACAAGCACGCTCTAGCATTCTTCAACAACTCATGATGATAAATGGAAGATTGACTCAACATCTCAATATCGACTCAACATCTCAATATCAGCTCAACATCTTAAGTGTTAAAGACTTTACATGGTTTAAAGACTGAAGCACTCTATATATGTCAACCATCAAGTGGTAAAAACCTTAGAATGACCCTGGGTTAGGTGTTCTTCAAATATGGTCGTAATAATAATTTATACAATGTAAAAGACACTGAAGTTAGCCTGGCCCGACTTCAAGTTCGACTAGCCTAACCATATTCGTCTAACCTAACATAATTTGGGCAAGTTTACAACAAGATTGATTTTTCCATGGAAAGTTCGGTCAACCCAACTCTGGGTTCAACCAGCCCGAGTTTTGTTTGGTCAAGTTTCCATCAATGCATTTCTTCAGAATTCAGGGAGATTCGACCATCCGAATTTAGGCTCAAGCTAGCCGAAAATATGATTTTTCTTATCCCACAGAATTTGAAAGCCATTGGATCGCAATCTTTGAAATTCGATCAGTCGAATAAAAAATTCGGCTAATCGAATTTCCAAATCCTTTAGCTATAAATAGAGATCTTTTCTCATTCATTTCAACAACGAAAATTGGTGAATAACCTCCTCAAAGTTAAAGAGAAAGTCAGGCCCTCCTTAATTTATTTGTGCGGTAATTTTAATTCTTGTTTAGCTTATTTTATTCTCTTTTTAGGATAGTTTCAATTATATTTAAGAGAGTCATCTAAAATCTACTTGAGATTTAGATAATAGAATTTGTAGCAATTAAGGTTTTGTTTATTATATTGAAAATACATTAGATCCCTATATACTTTTGGGTTAAACATATACTGATACATCAATTTTCCAAGAAAGAAGATCGCCGCAATCAAACTTTGGTTACATCTTCGATTCAGCATCTGAAGATAAGTACCGTCTATTTATTTTATTTCATTTGGGTTTTTTTTTTAAGATAGCCCAAAAATCTCAGTAGGTTGTTTTGTGGTGAGCCCGTGAAAATCACAAGAACTGTACCAGGTTGTTAAGGTGATCTTGTGAAAACCTTGAAATAGTGAAAGCCAAAATTACGAGGGTAGTAATTTTTGGAGTGGAGTAAGTGTGCGGTTAAGCATCGAACCACTATAAATCCTTATGCATTGGTTGTAATTGATTATCTCTTTTATCGTGAATGCTTTATTTATTGCCTCTTGGAAGTTTGAAAGTTTGATCTCAAAAATATCATGAAATAAGGTTGTCCTGCCTAAAATCTTTTAGGTGAAGGTTTTCCTACGAACTACTTGGAATTAAGGTTTTAATACTCCAAGCCATTGAGAGTAATTGTTTATTTATGCTCGGGACTAGATAAGGCAATGCCCTTAATATCTTTAACCAGCCTTTGGGCCCTCGTTTGTTATCAGGCTCGACAAGTGGGCCCATTGGACCAATTTTGACACAAATTTGTGGGCTATGTCTACAAACCTGATATATGGCCCAATGCACTTTCATATCCCATGTTGGGTCCATGCTTGCATACCAACTAATTAAATTATGGGCCTCATGAGGTTGTCCGTATGGACTTATTCAATTTTGGGCTTCACGGGGTTGTCTGTATGGGCTTTCTCATTTATATCTACTTTTATGAATTAGTGGTGAGAGCTGAATGGTCCATTTTATGGACCCTAATATAAGAAATTTTTTCCTCCATATGAATCAAACCAAACACTCCATCTAGATCACTCATCTTGTGAATTTTAAACCTAGAATTGGATCACTCATGGATGATGTAACGATAATATGTATAGAATCTTGATTCGACTTAATTGTAGGCCCATTACTCGTCTTTTAGGAGTTGACATGGACCATCAAAAATGGGAAAAGTGAAACTTAACCATTTTTTGCTTCAATTAAAGGACTTCCCTTGCTATAACAGATAATGCCAACTACTTATTAGACCTAATCAAGCTATTTATATACAATCCATGCATGAGATATTGTAAATACTATAAGTGGATTCTTGGATCCTTAGTCTTTTATTTATTTGTTTTAAAACTCTTTAACCTATTCGCATGATTAAAAACCCGGACAGCCTTTACCTTTAGATTAGTTTTAGGTTGTTCCCCATTTCCTAAGGTTTCAACCTCGCTCTCACTGAGTTATTACTACATCATAGCCCTGCACTTGGGGTTGTCAACTCTTGTGTTCTATTATATTTTTGTTAATGGACTATGTGATTTTTCAATCTTTTCTCCATCCTTTATACTTGGTTTTCTTGAATCTTTAGAACTTGACTTCTTCAATAATGTCTTCCAAATCTTAAATTCTTCATTGATCATTCTTTTGAGTTTTAAATCCTCGTTTTAAACTTGCATAAATATGTAGGTCCAAAATCACCTCACTTGCAGATAACATATATAATTAGATCAAATTAACACTTAAATATCATGAAAGCTAATGCAATTGGGAGGATAAATATGAAATATTTAGGCATTATTTATCCACACCATCCATATATTTATCCAACTCATTTTAGGTGTTGAGCCCAAAATTGAAGCATATCCACTGCTCAAGTGGACTACACCTAACGAAATAGTGAGAAAAATGATTTCCATCATTAAAACCTTGCTAGGCTTATAGTGATGTTTATTTACAATCTAACTTGTTCATAAGATCACACAGACATGGATGAAGCGAAAATAGATTTGATGAATCTATTCAAAAATTTTGTGGCCTTAGGAAATTTTCAATGGTGGATGCTTAATTTACACTGAAGTCTTAGGTGTATCTGAAAGAAACAAGAAACCAGAGCAATGTCGTACTAATAAGAAACAACCTCTAGAGAAGAGATAATGGACACATGTTCAAGTGATTGTATCAAGAAACCAAGAGCAACATTTCCCTGGGAATTGCTTGTATTATGGGAAGTATGGGCACAAGGCTCAAATTTGTAGGACCAGGCTAAGAGATATGGGTGTGATACCTCTTTAGTAGATACCTTCTAGGCTACAACTATCGGCACCAACTCAGCAGTCGGGATAGACTTCTCAGGCGTTGCATGCCTTACCTCCTAGGCCACTACAGAATTAGTAAAGTAGGCCTCCTCTTCCTGCACCTCAAAGTTAGGGACGTCAGCAGATAAGACCACCGCCGTTAAGAGCATGAATGTATTTTTCTCATTCTCTTATGCCAATAGAGAAACCATAAGATAACCACAATGTGGTAGAAGGTATGATTGAAATGAACGGTACTCCAATTTCTATTTTATTTAATTCTAGGATACATTATCCTTTGTTGCATCATCATTAATAATTTGATTAAGGTTGAAAATGGAAGCCTCTGATAAAGAAATTTTGGTAGAATCTCCCATAGGAAAGCTAGTTATTTTGGACTGAAAATGTAAATATATCCCACTTATGATAGGGGTCTTCTGATGTTAGCTAACCTAGTAGAGATGGACATGGCAGGCTACGATATCATTCTCGGGATGGATAGGCATACACAAAATCATGTTAAAATGGACTGTTATGTAAAGAAGTCACTTTCTTAGCACCAGGCAAGGAGCCCATCAAGGTTCAAGGAAAAAGGAAGAATGAGAAGATGGAACCTGTTATGGCATTAGTAAATGAAGAAACATAGGAATTGATAGTGAAATTAATTCTGGTAGTGAGGGAATACCCCGAAGTTTTTCAAAATATATCGAGTTTACCACCTCATTGAGAAGTAGATTTTGGTATTGACCTTTACCAAGATTCGTGCCGATATCTATCTACCATTTCTCTTTAGGAGTAAGCTTGGAATGTTGGTGGTGTCCAATGATTGTGCGTTTTTAGCCAACCTATCAAGGTAATCCCATACCTCTACTGGATACTCGGTCATGAATTCGCCATTGCACATCATTTCAATAAATTGAAGCATATTCGAGTTCAATCCATCATAGAAGAAACCGATTACTCAACAAATTTCATAACCTTATGGGTAAAACTAAACTGACCAAACAACTGGGATCCGATGGAAATAATAAGGAAAATAGTTCAGATGAGAGATCAGGAAAGAGCTCGGCCCCAGATGTTGAGCACAACCTCCACGACTGGTCTAGGCACTAGCAATGAGTGGTAGGCTTGCTCACCTAGTCTGCATTTCACTATCGCGACCAAGGGACAACTATAGATGCTGACCTCAACCCCGACCCCAATCATTAACTAAGCTTGGTATGCAAGAGCCTAACCAAAGTGACTTAGAGGTCAGCTCCAACTATCGATCACAACTGCCTCGAATGCCGACCACTAGGAGATGTCCCCTCCATATACGAAATGGATTACCTCCCCGAGATCTTTGCTGAAAATCATGATAAGATAAGTACCATATACATAAGGGAAGATCCCCTGTGTGATACATATCTACATGGCAAACTCATTACCATACACGGGAGATTTCTAGAAAAGTTATAAATAAGAACCCTACCCAGGGTAGAAGGTATGCACTATTACCTTAATTCGACTAGACTCAGAGTGTGCTTATTCTAAGTTAGGCATTAGAGGGTCCCCAGCTACAACCAGGGCCCCCATTATCACTTGGTTTTGCAGGTACAAGACGGTCTAATAGGGATGACCAGATCTTAGCATCAACAGTTTAGCGCCATATATGGGAATGATAGTAAAGCCATTAAGAAATTGTTTCACCTACCTCCATTCATCCTACAATGGCGAAAGGAAGGAAGAAGGCCTTGGCCACCATTACGGTACAAACTCCCGCACTAGAAAAGCAATATGTGGATCTCCAAGATCCACCCTCAATACATCATACTGACTCTCCCCCTACAAGACAGCATAAAGGCCCCACAATCGAGGGTGGTCGGCTCGTCTCCTTAGAAAATCAGGTCGAGGCCTTAACCAACAATATAAACCGCATAATGCAAATACTGGAAAGGCAGAATCTACCTCCTAACCATGGAGCAGAGGCAAGTACGACAACCAAGCGATCTTAGCCCCCTCAAGCACCATGACTCCCGCACAGTCAAGCAACGGCTAGGGCAACATAACCATGCACCTACGCACACTGAATGAATCACTATGCTAGCTAATTCCAACCTACGCCATGCACTAGAGAAAAGGAGGTGCGGAAAAGCTCCCGAAGTAATAGCAGAAAATAAGGTCTCATGGGAGGTCGAGCTTCAAGAAATCTGAGGACAAGTCGGTGATATTCAACAAGGATATTGCATTCGGGTTCCAACCTTAGTTGAGGCCATGTTAGATGAAACAAAACCACCATTTACTAATGAATTCATGAGATCTCAACTTCCGCCGAGATTCTGGATGCCTCAACTTATTCCCTACTCTGGAGCTGGAGATCCAGCCGAGCATCTGAAATCCTTTAGAGCATGGATGGAGTTACATGGTGGTTTAGTTCAATAATGTGCAGAGCATTCTCCCTGACCTTGCCAGGGGCAACACAAAGGTGGTACAGACAGCTGTAGCTAAAATTCATTAGCTCTTTCACCCAGCTCAGCAAGACCCTTATCACACAGTTCATCGGAGGAAAGGATAGAAGGAAGCCAATGACCCACTTCCTCACTATTTTCTAAAGGGAGGAAGAGCTACTAAAAGATTACATCATCCGTTTCAATGAGGAAGTAGTACAGGTGGATGGATATTCTAACTAGATAGCTCTGGCCGCCATGATATCCAATCTATGGGAGGGGAAGTTCCTCTTCTCAATTGGAAACCCCCCCCCCCCCCTTCCCGACCACCTTAGTTGATGTCCTTAACCGATCCCAAAAGTACTCTAACGCGGAGGAGCTCTTCAGCTCACAGAAAGCTACTCGGAGCACAAGTAGCTCAGCCAAGGATAGGAAGCATAAGGAGGAGAGGGAACCGCCCACCGTCGACAGCAATAGGAGAAAGGATGGTGATCCGGGTAGAAGTCATTGCCCAAGTCGACGACCGGAGAGCAGGTTCCTCTCCTATACCCCATTGAATGTGACTCTTGAGCAAGTCCTTATGGAAGTTTATGATAAGAGGATCCTAAAGTGGATGAGTAAGATAAAGGTCAATGCAGACAAGAGAGATAAGAGAAAGTACTGCCACTTCCACTATGACCACGGCCACACAACCGCCGAATGTTTCGACCTCAAGGAAGAGATCGAGTCCCTCATTCAGGGAGGACACATGAGGGAGTACGTCAACAAGAGGAGGGACAAATGACCCGACAAATAGGATGAGCAACAAACACAACAATAACATTATAGGAGAAATTAACATAATATTTAGAGGACCCCCAGGAGGTGGAGACTCGAACAGAGCCCATAAAGCGCACGCCCAAAGTATCAGTAACAACAGTACGGAGCACCACGTACACCTCACCAATAAGGTTGCGAAAGAATAAATATTGAGCCCCTGCAGCTTAACCTTCACTGAGGAGGACGCTCAAGGAATCCATCACCCACACGACGATGCCTTAGGGCCAACCATAAGGTGCACCGTATATTGGTGGACACCGGTAGCTCGGTCGACATCCTCTTTGTCGCCACTTTTGACAAAATGGGAATTAGGAGATCTATATTACGTCTCGTCAGCACTCCCTTGCTCAAGTTCACAGGGGAGAAAATTACCTTTGAATGAAGCATACTGCTACACGTGACAATGGGAGAAGGTCATAACTAAACCGCTATGATGATCGACTTACTTATGATCGATTGCCCCTCTGTCTACAACATAAGATTGAGAAGACCATCCCTCAATGTCATGAGAGCAGTGGTATCTACCTACCACCTCGTGATGAAATTCCTGACCGAGCATGGTATTGGTCAGGTCTTTGGCAATCAACATGAAGCTCGACAATGCCACTCAACGACGCTTAAGGCAAAAGCGCATTGGCAGATGATGATGATTACATCCCTCGACCCCCGAGAAGAATTAGTCAAAAAAGGGTCTCCTGTAGAAGGCTTGGTAGTTATACCCCCCTACGAGACTAACCCGACCCGCACGATTTAGGTTGGCTCATTGCTGACCCCACGTCAGTGAAAAGAGATTGTCAGCCTAATGAAATGGCATGATGATGTCTTCAAATGGTCACACCAGGACACGCCCGGCATCAGCCCAAAGATAATGGTCCATAGACTAAACGTCGACCCCGGCAACTAACTTATAAGATAAAAGCAACGAGCACTCGAACAAGAGCGATACGCTATTATTGGCGAGGAGGTCAATAACTTCGTAAGGCCAAATTCATTGAAAAAATCTACTATTTCGACTGGATAGAAAATGTCGTGCTCATGAAGAAATCAAATGAACAATGGCAGGTATGTGTCGACTACACGGACTTGAATAAAGCGTGCCTAAAAGACAGTTTCCCTTTACTGAGGATCGACCGGCTGGTCGATAGCACAGACGGGCACGAGCTCCTCAGCTTCATGGACCCCTACTCAGGTTATAACTAGATCATCATGCGTGAACATGATATGCAGATAACAACCTTCATCATCGACAAAGGGCTCTACTACTATAAAGTCATGCCTTTCGGATTGAAGAATATCGGGGTAACATATCAACGCCTTGTCAACAAAATGTTTACTGAGCAGATCAGGCATTCCATGGAAGTCTACATCGATGACATGCTAGTCAAGGGCACTAGAGAGATAAACCACGTGGCCGACCTTAAAGAAATGTTCTCCATCTTGAGGAAATACCCGATGAAGTTGAACCTGACCAAGTGTGCCTTCAAGGTATGCTTAGGAATTTTCCTCAGCTTCCTAGTGAATCAGAGGGGAATTGAAGAAAATCTCAACAAAATTCAGGCATTGTTGAACATGAACTTGCCCAAAACTACAAAGAAATCTAGTGCCTCATAGGTAGAATTACGACCCTCAACAAATTTGTCTTTAGAGCTATAGATAATTGCCTACCATTCTTATGACAACTAAAAGGTAAGATGAAGCTGACATGGGATGGCGACTACAAATGTGCCTTTCAACAACTCAAGCAATATTTGGGATCACCCTCATTACTCTCCAAACCCAAGCAGGGAGAGCCGAAGTTTCTCTACTTGCCTATCTCAGATGCAGCAGTTAGCTCGACTCTTGTATGAGAGGTCAGAGGCAAGCAACTTCCTGTTTATTACGTTAGTAAGGCACTGGTCCAAGTTAAGACCAGATACCGTGATATTGAAAAATCATGCTAGCCTTGATTGTGTTGTCGCGATGCCTCTGTCCCTACTTCCAAGACCACACTATTGTGGTCCTGACCAATCAACCCCTCCGTCAGGTGCTCTAAAGGCCCGAGGTGTCAGGACGACTGATAAGGTGGATGATTGAGCTCGGTGAGTTTGATATTGAATACTGACCTCAAGCTACCATCAAAGGCTAGGTAGTGACCGACTTCATTACTAAGTTCACATGTGTCGAGCCCCTAGAAGAAGCTAAAAACAAAGAGGAAACTAACCCGCAAGAGTGGACCCTTCATGTTAACGGGTCTTCTAATTTAAAAGGCAGCAGAGTAGGGATAATCCTTGTCGCACCTGACCAGACCTGCATTCAGTATGCCCTGAGGTTTAGGTTCCCAATTTCCAACAATGAGGTGGAGTACGAGCACTCCCTGCCAGGCTCAGGCTGGCGAAGACCATAGGAGCCCGAGCCTTGAAGATCCACAACGATTTCCAACTCATTGTCAACCAAGTCATTGGCAAGTACCAGGCCAAGGGGGAGAAAATGATTTCCCAGCTCCAGAAGGTGAAAAAGTTTATCGACAAGTTCAACAAATGTGAAGTCAACTTGATCCCTCGAGTACAAAATTCCCGCACAGATGCTCTGGCAAAGATGGCCACAACAGTCGATGATGACATCACCAAAATAATCCCCATTGAGTTCTTACCCAAGCCGAGCATTGGCCGACCCGAGCCAGAGTAAACATTTCATGTTATCTCGATGCCGAGCTAGATGGACCCGATCATAAGCTATCTTCAGAGGAATGAACTACCCTACGACAAGCTTGAAGCACAAAGAATACGAAACAGGGTAGCTTGGTTTACCATGATAGGGGGCATCCTATATAAGAGGATATTTTCCCTACCATACCTTAGGTGCCTCCATCCCGATAAAGGTAAATACGTTCTAAGAAAATTCATGAAGGGGTTTGTGGTAATCACTCGGGCAGAAAAGTACTAGCCCATAAAGTGATTTGATAAGGGTACTACTAGCTTACCTTCCATGAGGATGCCAAGCAGTCTATAAGAAAATAAGACAAATGCAAGCAATTTTCCATGATACCTCGATGACCATTTGAGCAGCTGACATCATAGGACCGCTACTGATGGGCAAAGGTCAGGCCAAGTTCGTTGTTTTAGCTGTCGACTATTTCACCAAGTGGGCCGATGCTGAGCTACTGGCCAAAATCACTGATTAGAAGATCACTGACTTCATCTGGAAGAGCATCATCTGCAGATATGGGATTCTGCATACTATTGTCTCAGACAACGGCAAGAAGTTCAATAACGTGCGATTTCGAGGACATTGTGAAAGACTTAGCATTCGCAATGCCTACTCATCACATTGACATCCCCAGGCCAATGGACAAGTAAGGGAGGTTAATAAGATTATAAAAAACGTCTCAAAACTAAGATCGAGAAGTCCAAAGGGGCCTGTGTTGAGGAGTTACCACATGTCCCCTAGGCATATCGAACAACTACTCGAACTTCAACTAGGAAAACTCCATTCTCCCTAGCCTTTGGCGTTGAAGTCGTGGTACCAGTCAAAGTAGGACTTCCGACCACGCGCATTGAATCATTTTATGAAAGTCAAACTGTTGAACAAATATCCCTGAGTCTAGACCTCCTCAAGAAAGCAAGGGGAACAAGCACAATTCAAAATTACCACCTATCAATAGTGGGCCACCCCGTACTGTAACTCCAGGGTCAAGGTGCACAAATTTTGAGTAGGGTACTTAGTCCTTCGCGAGACTTTCCAGAACACCAAGGAGCCTGACTCAGGGACATTGGGGCTGAGCTGGGAAGGGCCCTACAGGGTTACGGGCACAACACGACCAGAGGCATATCGACATGAGGACATGGAAGGTCAGCCCTTGCCTCATCCATGAAATGTTGAGCACCTGAAGATCTACAATTCTTGAAAAGGAATTTGAAAGTTCAATGGTCATGCCGACCGTGTTAGACGAATCGGTGGCTACTCAGTCAATGAAGAGCGACCCCCCTTTTTCAAAAGAAAAAAGCTACTCATGATATTACTATTGTTTCCTCTCTACTATAAATTCTATAATAAAAGAATTTTTCTAGGTCAGGGGAAGAAAAATTCTTTTAAACATTATTATCCTAACTACCCGAGTCATACGGCCGACTATGGGGGCTTCCCTCAATTTAAGGGAAGAAAATCCTTCTTTCGAAGTGCTCAACCTACTACAATGAGATCGGCCTATTGATTCTACTGTGCATGGCCTACCATTACATAATTGTCTTATCAACCCTACATTGTTCAACCTACTAACTCTACTTCGCCCAACCTACTAATTCTACTAACTTAAGAAGCTCATGCACACAACATTCATAGCAAATCATGACAGAGACATATCTCTTCATTGATAGAGGAAAGGAGATTACAAAGCAAAAAAAAAAAAAAACAAACAAAAAGTTTTATAAGTATTGGAGGGGGGAGAGGCTTAGTCTAATCCCTAGGGGGTTGCTCGATTTTGACTGCAACAGAATCCTCGCGGGGCTGCTCAATTTTTGCCGCAACAAGGGTTAGGTCTTGAAGAGACTCATCGACCAAGCAGTCCGGGTTAAGCCCCAGATACTTTTGCTTGACGAGCTCCTGACACTGCCCATAGTAGAGGCAGAAGTACTCCTCCAGCTCCTTAGCCCGTTCCCCGGAGGCCTTGTATGCCTCCAATACTGCGGCCTACACCGCCAAGATTGAAGCCTCAACCTCAGCCAACTTGGACACCACCATCGCTAACTTGACCTCCACCCTCACGAATTTCGCTCCCACTTCGGCCTGCTTGACCTTGGAGATGGATAGGCACGACTTCATCCCCTTTGACTCGGCTCACAGTGTGGCCCTCTCCTGTTGCTCCTCAACCAACTTGGCCCCGAGAGCAGCCCGTTCCTCCCCTGCAACACGCAAAGCCTCCTAAAGGGACTCGACCCGGGCAACAGATGTGTCCTTAGCCATGACAAAGGCCTTGCGCTCGACGTCCTTGGCCTAAAGGCCCGCCCTCGCCTCCTCAAGCATGCACCACAGCTCTTGGAATGCATAGCGAGTGGCTAAAAGACTAGGGGCAGTTTGAAAAAAGAAACAAAAACAAAGGGTAATAAATGAGGGGGTAGAAGACCAAAAGAACATCGTATTAAAAAGAAAAGCGAAGAAGACCTACTTTGAGGAGGGATGCCATTAACTCACCCAGGAGGGCCACCGGGTGGACGACCAAGAGTGCGGAGATATCCTCCTCGAGCACATGTCGGGTCCCCTACTAAGATAGGAGGGTCATGTGGTGACCCTGGGGGAAGGGGCCTGAGCCGCTAACTATGGCCTCTGAAGCCTGACGCCCTGAGATAACACCCTCCTCGGCATGTTGGTTGTGAGCAGCAGAGGGCCCTTTAGCAGGATGAGTTGCATCCAGCACTGGGTATGGCTCTAAATCTACAACCTTCACTACCGTCGGCTGAGGAGGAAGGACCCTGCATGGGGAAGCCTCCTGAGTTGCCCCACTTGTAGCTATCAAGGTTAGCTGCTCAACAATGAGCCCCTCAGGGATGGGCTTAGGTTTGTCCTCTGTGACCTTAGAGGACTCCCCTAGATGAGCCAAAGGAGGGCCAGGAACCTTCTCAACCATCCTCTTCAGCCGCCCCAGTTCGACTATAGAGTGACGTTTGATCTTTTTCGAAGGGCAAGGACGATTTGCCATATCTATAAATATTTACAAATGTCAAACGTCAAGAAATAAGGTCTAAGCACAAGAATTCTAATGAAAACTTGACTAGCTACAACATACACATTGGCTCGACTAAAGACATGCCAGATTGGTATAAGGATTAAGGAGTTATCACTCCCCAAACTTGGGAACTGGGCTCACAAAATTCTCAGCCACCGAATCTGATGCCGACACCCTTTGTAGTACCGCATTCTCAGCTCCCAGCTCCTATGTGCCGGGTTCTGATCCTGTGATCTTAAAAGGAAGATTTTCAGGGTAAATTTTTTTTGTAGAGAAGCATAATCAAAAGTGTACCCAAGTCACCAAAACATCATCACCACATATCCACTAATATAATATTTGAATACAGTGTTGAAAGAAAAATATATCATATAACAAAATTCCAAAAGATTGGACACATGCTCATGCCTCAATGCTGTTGCAGTTTAGCATAACTCACACGTAACAAACATGCATAAGCTCACTACGAAGCTTAAAGAGTGTGTGCATGTGTGTGTAATGCATGTGCCAAGCATATAGATGTTAGAGTAAGCAGAAATTAAGGAAGGCTAAATTGGCAAGTCTATAAATGATGTTAGCCATATGAAGGCTATGTGATGCAAGGCCTACATGGCCGAATGTCATATGCTAGAGATGCAACATGTGAGTGTTATAATGTATAAAGCACACTCTTGTTTGTTAAATTTCAATGAGACAAAACAACTTATGATATGACTCACATAATGTGAATCACGATGGAAAGTTCACGAAGTAACTTCAAGTGATCAAGATGGAAAGCTTGTGACATAACTTCAAGACATGATTTTACTAAGATCAAAACCTTCTTAAAGTTCAAGTCAAGAAGTAAATCAAGACGGAAAGTTCACCTTTAAGACAAATTCTACTTCAAAGTTTAAGCTTCGACTTCAAGCCCTATTGAAGATTCAACTAGAAGACCAAGCTCCAAAAAGTTCAAACTACTTCATGTGAGTCTTTTCAGGTATAATTGACCCTAGAAAGACATTAGGCTTAGGTCCTTTCAAAGCATAATCATATATGCATTTTTATGCTTAATATAGACTAATCTTCGACTAGTCTAGGCTTAGGTTCAACTAGCCTTAGCTGTGGCTCGACCAATCTAAGATATTTTCGACTAATCTAAGTTCAAAATGTAGAAAAGCAGATTTTTCTGTTGCTTCCTCGACTAGTCATACAGATCACTCAACCAGTCGAAGAGGGACCTTCGACTCCAACAACCATATTTTGGCACCCTCAAACAGTCGAAGCCCATGCTCGATTAGTCAAGCAGGGTCTTTGACTATTCGAAGAACCATTTTATCTAATCACGCCCAAATTTTAAAATTTTGTTACATCTTAGACGAGTTGAAGGAGACTTTAGACGAGTTAAAGCAACAACATTTGCAACTATAAATAGAGGCCTTGTCTTATTTCAAAATTACTCATCCAAGCTAGTAAAAGCCTTCACCAAGAGAGAGAGAAGTCCACACTATCTTCAAGCTATTGAATGGTATTTTATAAATAGCTTTTTGTTTTAAATCTTTGATCTTTTTTCATGAATCTTATTCTTTAAAGAGAGTAATTGCTCTTCTTTGAGATTTTGAGGAATTCAAACAAATAGCCTTTGGTTTGAATTAATTTAAAATCAATCTAGAACTTAAAACCCTTGTTTATGTGACTGGACATTGAACATTTTACTTCAAGACAAGCAGTTCTACAGGATACATCAAGAGATATGTCTTCAAGGAGAAGATAAGTACATTTCTATTCTTTGTATTTTGGTTTCTATGAGATAGTCAGAAAATCTCATGTGTTGGTTTTGACTGAGATAGCCAGAAAATCTCAGTGTGGGGTTTTTGTTTATGATAAGCCCTTTAAAATGACAACTATGTAAGGTTTTAAGGTGAACCTATGAAAACCTTATTTTTAGTGAACACCAATATCACGTGGGTTGTGATTATTGGGGGTGGAGTAGGTGTGGTTGTTTGAGAACAATTGGTGTACACACCAAACCATTATAACTCCTAGTGTTGTAGTGATTGTTTAATTTTATATCTGTGGTGAATGATTGTAATTTTATTTTTGTGCTAGTGGTGAATGTTTGTAATAGATCGGTTTATTATCTCCTGCTTGGTTTGAAGTCTTGATCCTTACAAACATTTGTGAAATCAGGTTGTCCTACCTAAAACTTTATTTTTGATGTAAGGTTGTCCTACGAACTAAGTTTGAATCAATTTTTCAATACTAGTGCTATTGAGATTTCTATTTTATTCTGATTTATTTATTATTCCAGTACTTTAAGTTTTATTCGGCATAGTCCTATTCACCCACCCTCTAGGACTGTTAAGCTCACCTTTTTCACAACGCAATCATGTCAATCCTCAATTAATCCACATATTAGTATGCTTCGTCACTGGAAACATCACTGGGGTCTAGTACACTCCAACACTGGCTGCCACCCCATCGCGTGCATTACCAAGTGAGTAGAAGAGGCCATAATATTCGACTTCCCAGTGGTATGCCAATGCCCACCCAGCTTGTGGATAGCGGACCCATTTACGAGCTAGTTAAACTCAACCTAGCTTACAAACCCCTACCCTCGAGCGAATAAGGTCACGCCCCTTTTCAACCAACCATAACACATTGGGAGACGTGGCTTATTGGTATTTGGCACTCAAGCACTAATGTTATCCACTTGGTCTCAACATTAAAGCATCTTACTGGTACCATAAGGGTTTATGGACTTTCACCCAAGGACATCCATAGCTCCCTAATACTAAAATAGATATTTTCGGTATCCAATCTAGCTATCCACGATATGCCTATGGAGGTCATAACCCTAATATCACTAGGGTGTAAAGTGATCATGACATACAATATTCGAAATGCATGAGTCATACCATCCAAGTCATGCATTAAACCTGCGCATACTGCGCGATCATGTGAGGCAACCCTATCTCATATGGGGTCCCCTATGTATCTCAGCCCATTGGCATATGCTATAATCAATCACCACCCATAACATGCATACAAATGGTGCATATGGGCATTTGTCTAGGCATGATGTCATTATACTAAGCATGTTCTTAATGTATCCTACCAGGCCAAGTACACTAGCATGTTATCAGACATATCAGAAAATTATCGACCTTAATCAACACATCATATACAGAGAGTGGGAACTGAACGACATGCCCCACTAGAAATATATAGAAGTCTATGTGGTGTGGCCCACATTAGACTAACATCAGCTCCTCGTGTAGCCTTCAAGGCATGAATAGAATATATAGATTAGACCAGGTCCTATTCAACACCTCTAGCCTTATCGGTATTCTCATGCATAATAACAACAAAGAAATAGCCTTTATCTATAAAATCATAACATCATTAACATTAGAGGCTTGAACTAGCTATATGGAGCTTGGCTCCTCTTTTTATCAAATGAAAGAAGCAAGAAGTCATTAAAACAAGAAAGCAGAGGAGATAGGCACGAATGGCTAATGGTACCAAGCTATTAAAATATACCACCTGCTCCTATTTTTGCAAGTTTATTGAACTTCCAAGAATTTTGCTTCACAGTGTGTGAATAGAAAATTTTGCTTCATAGTGTGCAAAACACATTCCATGAAGACCAATACAAGGATTCGCCAAGGTCTGGTTGGAAGCAGCAGAAATTCAATCCTGTGTAGCTTAAACAGCATAACTAGCTCTATCCCTAGTTTATCAGCACCATTTCTGCGTAGTTGTTAGGCAAATTGAGGATAGACTACACCAAAATATGAGGATAGTCTGTCCTTTAAAGAAAGGTGGGATAACAAATCTTGGGCAGCGATTCATTATAGTAAATCCAGGCATATGTTTTCTTGCACGCATGAATCATATCCGCCACATGTACCACAATAGATGTGACAATGTGCCACATGTGCCACTATCAACCTTCAACCACCTACATGTGCCACATTCAACTTTCAACCATCCCACATGTGCTAATGTGCACATGTGACACCAGTGATTCACAAGTGGCCAACATGTGCCAAGGTGCCAATGCACACATGCGCCAAATGTGCCAAATGTTCCTTCCTTGTCCAGGGTGTTTTGAAAAACAAAATGCAGGACAGGTTTTCTTATCTTTTTCTTTTTTCTTCTTCTCTTAACCATTTGTTTGAATTAAGGAGTCCCATTTGATCGATATCACTGACAACCCAACTTGATTAGTGGTATAGCTAACTTTGAGTCAACACATGCAAATATATCATGTCTGCCCTTATCTACAAACACCCATTCGATCCTCTAGGCTCAAAAAAACTAGTCAGTCTGGTATCTTTCAAAAAAAAAGGTTAGAATAGAGGTAGTTTGCAGAACAGCCCACTACAGGGTTCTTACTAAACATATATAAGACCGATACATTAAGATGCATAGGCCATGTAACAACCCATTTAAGTCAGGGGACAATTGAGCCATTTAGAATACCTATGAAGGTGAGAAATATGGACAGAAACCTCCTTATCAACCCCTGAAACAGCCATTACAGACCTATTACAGTCAATTTTTTTTAAAAGAAAATGTATCAGCCTAATATGGGACCATTATAGGCTCATATTGGCCTGTAATGGGCCCGTACAACTATTACGGCTGTTACAACTTACAGGCCTATTATGGGCCATTTTTTAAGAATGGACATTACAAACCCATATCACATAAGGGATCTTACCATTACCATTACATAACAACCATTACAACCACTATGTACCCTTTTTTACTACCATGAAATGGCAAGTACAACTTATCAACTGAAGAATGCTAACCTTTCTAATCCAACAAGGTACTTCTCACATATAGAGAAAGAAAGTTGACCTCCAGTTGAATCTGTAAGCACATCAAATAGATGAGTACTGGTAACTACATCAGCGATAGTAGGAATTGTTGGCGCTATCCGAGAAAAAGCTTCTCCCCCCACTGTACTCTCTGCATCTATCTGCCACAGAGATAGGAATGATGAATCCTAACGTATAAAACAAGCAAAACCCTACCACATAGTGCTGTCAGTGAGCATCTATCAAATGGAGGGAAGATAATCAGTTCCTATACCTAGTAAAGAGGGATCTTTTTCATGCTAGCACCTGCTTTACAGACAGCAAGTGATACTATCAATATAGCATTTGCACCAAGCTAACCATATTAACACAACAATAAGATCGTATCAGATACATTTTTGCAGCATCACATGCAAAATTAACACAAAACTAATACAACAAACATCATTAATCGAGGAACAACCATGATACCTTCTGCTTGCACCAGCCCCACTCATTAACTATTCCATCAAGTTGTTGTACCATGAAGTTACCAATGCCAATTTGCTTAGTTGGGTCCTGCAAAGATAACATAAGCATCAATAGGCTCACCATCAATACCAGAATAGCACATTTCAAGAGTGAAATGCTAATTAGAATATGCAGGCACCAGAAACAGGCTCACCTTCAATAGATTCCATGCAGCCTTATAAACATCAGGCGACTGCAAGTGGAAATTTGAATGCATTGTAAATTCCTGGTTTGTTGAAAATGAAACCATACCACCCCATGGTTAGAGTTACTTACTGCATTTGTTGTTGTTCTTGTGGAGAAGCATGGTACCGACACATGGTTGAAATCATGGTCTCAAGGAAGTAAGGTTTTAGGCATTTGCAACACTGATTGGGACACTTGAACACCATTAGGTTCACCCATACAATCTAGCAGTTCCCCTAACCAAACACCATTTCTTTTCATCTTTCAGTCCTAACGTTCTTTTCATCTTTCACCACCAAAAAAAAAAAAATAGCTGGAAGACTCTCTCATCATCTGATCATGGTTAGATGATGACATACAGAAAAAACAAAAATCTGCAATGATCCTTGTTCACCTAGAGAAGTTTAATAACAATAGCCAAAAAACAGAGTAAAAATAACCCAAATACATAATATTTCTCCACTAAATGTAGAAAATCAAACATTCTAGGTCCACCATTAGTTCTGAGACACCAATAGCTGGGAGCAATGTCTCTAATATGTTTGATTAGTGGGACTTAGCCATTCAATAGCGATGATCCACTGATCAATGGTCCTAACTGGCATTGTTACACAGAATAAGCCTATCCATTGGATGCCTGACCATTTTCTTTTAATGAAATTAAGGTCATTAATTCATTGGACACCACATTACATGAGAAACTCCCAATCCAATTCTGCAAAAAAATTTAAAATAATAATAAAAAATAAATAAATAAAAATAAAAGAAGAAGAAGAAGAAGAAGAAGAAGAAGAAGAAGACAGAAATATGAATATTAGAAAGAGAAAAAAGAAAATCGGTCTTACATACCTAAAATGGACGTGGATTATGGCGTGAGAGAGGCAACTCTTCGTGAGATCGAGTGAGAGGGGATGGTTAGGGAGAGAAGAGGAGTTCGTGAGAGGGGAGATCGAGAGAGAGAAAAGGGGCGCAGGAGATCGAGAGAGAGAGAGAGAAGGGGTGCGGGAGATCGAGAGAGAGAAAGGGACGGATGTGAGAGAATGGGGTTTTTTTCCAGGTGTATGAAGGTTTTGTGAGAGAGAAGGGGATGGAGGTGGGAAATGAAACGTCTCGTGAGAGGGGGAGAATAGAAAACGCCCTGCGGTTTTTCGCATTTTCACTTACTATGGTCCTACTACGGTTTTAAACCATAGCTAAAATCCCAGTTGACCGTAGCCATTGTACCATCCGTAACAAGCCCTCCGCATACGCACATTTGACGGGTTCTAGACAGATGGCCTTATCAAGGGCTTTGTGGGGTCCATCATGATGCAATCGATATATCCACTCCGTCCATTAATTTTGTAAATTTTTTTTATAGGGAATGACCCCAACATCTAGGCAAATCGAAGGTCTAATTGAACCACACCATTGATCAATGGTACGTATTAATCTCCACTGTTTACTACCGTGTGGTCCACTTAAGCTTTCGATCTATTTCCTTTTTTGGGCACTTGCCCTAACATGCTCTTTAAAAATGAATAGACGTATCAGATGGAGTACACACATTTTAATGGGCCTCGTAGAGTCCCTTATGGGACTATCTAAGGTTGTATGAACGTGTGGAGATGTAGCTTTTAGCTACGGTTTCGGCATTTTTAGCTACGGTTTTAAGTCATAGCAATTTAGCTACGGTCTATATCTGTAGCTAAAAACTAGCACAGTCCATAGCCTTTGATTGTTTTTTTGGTAGTGTTAACATGTCATTTGATCATCCATCATATTTGGATCTGCCAAATGGGCCGCCTAAATATCAAAATGAACAGCTTTGTTTGAAGATTGTAAGGTATATGCCCCAACTACTGATTAACTTCTCTATTAGATATATGAAAGTGTTGATTTAGACCTCGGGTCGATATAGCCCATTAAAAAGGTATCTTGGTCATCTATAAGCAATCAAGGTCCAAAATGGGGCAATGGAAAGAGAATGAAAAATAAAGAATGTTTGTGAAATTTTAATGCTTTTGGATGGTGTAGTCCAACATTACGGATGGTGGATGTTGGAGAAATAAAAGATGGCAAAATCGTAATTACTTAATGTCATTAACTTATACCCTTAAATTCTAGATCACATGGTTCCCATGATCCATTTCATGTAAAATTTTATACCATACCTATTTATCATAAAGTAACTACAAACGTCGAATTTTAGCCCTTATATCATTTTAAGAGTGGCCCAATTGACAAATCAACCCCTTAACCGTTAATTTTGGTGTCCATCGAGTGAAGAAAACTCGTAGGTAGTCATAGTAAGATATTTCCCTTCGTACGAATGACTTAGATTTTTCATCATATAGACTAAGTGTGAAATATGAGAATCCCACCTTGGTAAGCTTTTTCCTCAAGCGTGAAGTTATCTGTTTTAGGCTTACCAACTCTTTCTAACTCTAGAGCTTCCGATTAACCCACTTTACACCGTCAATCACAACTCAAATTTGGACCACACTTTGGCCTCATATGACTATGATATCATAAAAAATTTAGACCATGATCTATGATCTTACACCATTGAATGATGACCACTTGACTCCAATTCCTTCCTTTTGGTGCAAACGGTGAAATTTGAGATTTATGCCTTTTCCACCACTAATCAACTACCAAATTTTGTCCAACTATTTATTTATCCTAACTACACATTTCTCCCAAAATTGGGCCCTGATCATTAAGTGTGGATCGTTATTTGAGATCAAGTTCGTTTTGGCACCCGTTAGGAGAATTCTCAAGATAAGCCAATCTAAATTTCTAATTACCAAGAAAATCATATACGTCGGCTTTATTTGACAACCCTGACACACTGGATGAAATATATTTAAAGAAAGATTACTAGAAAAGGTCAAATTGGAGAAACCCAATCCAAGTGAGATGTGAAACACACCTCCTCTCACACACCTACTCTTTATAAAAGGACATACCAGCGTTGAAGGAGGGGAGAGAGAGAGAGAGAGAGAGAGAGAGAGAGAAGCTTAGACGGCCATCATCCTCTTCATTCTCTACACATGTGGTGTCTCCCTTTTACTCAAGCGTTGTTGTGATTCATGTAGAAGCTTTCCTATATTGAGATCTACCTAGGGTTTAGATCTAAGGCTAAGGTGAGGGATTCCTTTAAGCTTATACTAATTTGAGTTGATATGATTTATCTTATTTTTATAAATTTTCATATTACTGTAATTTTTCATGCAATTGATTGATGGATCATTATGAATTATTTATGCGTGACTTTAATTATGTGTGATTTTTATGGTTAATATATGATTTTAATTATGCGTGATTTTTATGAATTTATATGGGGTGATGGATACAAGCCTTGCCCTTTACCAATTTTGAGAGCGACGTGTGCTTCCACTCTATATTGAGTTGGCCTTTTACTCATCTCCCCTTATTTTTGTTGAGTTAGCCTATTTGCTACTCTTCTCTCTTATTGAGTTAGCTTATTACTACTCTTCTCATTTATTAGGTCAGCCTTGTACTACCTCCCTTTATGACTTAGGCATGTGTCTTGAAATTTCAAAACTCTCATGGTTCGACCTATTTTTCTATTAATGCAAGTGATGTGTTATAGGCCTCATATATAGTGGTTCATATATATTATCATGGACATAACGCGTTTCAGGTAACGACACTCTTAGTCGACACGTAATCCCGTGGGTTGGGTAGTGGTGCACAATCAATGGAAGTAAACCACCATGCATGTTGCATCACTTCTCGGAATTGGATGATGCAAATAGTCGCTTCATGAACAAATCGTGTCACGTAAATCTTCCAATCGTATTATTGTGTCACCTTGAGATGCTCGCATAAATCCAGGCTAATGTTGGACATACCAATGAATCTTCGTAGTATAGGATGCAAGGTGATCCAAGTTTTCTATAAACTATATTCCACATTGTGATGACCACTACGAATGATGGGCCGCACACACTATACTAGGCATGCATTCATGTAAATTGGTTGCACATACCGATACTGCTCGTAGGGGTGGAGTACGAGACGTATCAGAACCCTCGCCTTATTCTTATGAATCTCTTGAATTATTATTAATCTTAAATGATGACCATCACTATAAGTGGGGCATTGACCCTCTCCAACCATACAGATGATGTAGGTGATGTACAGATTGAAGATACGAATGACGTTCTCCCTACGGAAGATTATTCTGAATAAAGGAGGAGATAACTTTATGTTTAGTTTTATTTATTTCCATTGTACACTTTGAATAATGTAATAAACTCCCATTTGAGAAGGCATTAGACAGTTAGCTAAATTTTATATCTTGATGAAATAATAAGCATGGATGATTTTGTTCGTGTGAATGTGTACCTTCCTTCGTGAAAGTAACTGGATGTGATTTATCAAAAAATGTGCGATTTTAAAGCATCTAATTATTACTTTATTAACACCCAAAATTCTCGGGCACGAGTATATACTCGGGCTACGAAAATTCCGGGGTGTTACACAAACTCCCCGTGAAAGGCCCTGAACACAGACATTCAGTTGAAACCGTCCAATCCCAAATAAGTAAGAAGAAAGAAAGATTGAGGGAATGGAGAATGTGTGGAGGACTGGCCGGAGAAGCAAAGAGAAGAAGAATTCTAACTCATCGGAAATCGCCTAATCTGACAGCAAGAGAATGTAGGGGAATGACGAATGGAGTAAATAAAGGGGTCTATGGTAGTCTCCTTCCCTATATATAGCCTATTCGACTACAGCATTAAATACACCCATTTAATGTTGTTATCCAAAGAGGTGCCTTAGCACACGCCTCCATCCACATGGCTACCAAGGGTTCGTTAACAGACCCAACTATTGAGGCAAGGACAGGTGTTTGCCTACCATTTTCCCAGAGATGAAGAGGCACCACTCCACACACACCTCCTCGTACAACCTGTCATTATCATTACTAAATCCTCATCGATTCCCGCACTTGGCACATTTCTCTCTCCTATCATAATGACAGGCGGTCCTAACCTCCTCCATGTGAGGCCTTATGCTCGAGCGTCAGTTCAAGTCCATTTACTTCCCGAGCTCCTAGAGAGCGCTCGGAAGTAAGGGGCTACTGTTATGGGTAAAACTAGACTAACCAAACAATTGGAACCCGATGAAAACAATAAGGCAAATAGTTCGGATGAGAGGTCAGGAAAGAGCTCAGCCCCAAATGTCGAGCACAACCTCTATGACTAGTCCAGGCACTAATTATGAGTGGTGGCCTTGCTTGCCTAGTCAGCATCTCACTGTTACGACCAAGGGACAACTATAGATGTCAACCTTGATCCCAACCCCAACCCCGATCATCAACTAAGCTTAGTCTGCAAAACCTCGACCAAAGCGACTTAGAGGTCAACTTCGTCTATCGATCACAACCTCTTCTAATGCCGACCATGGGGAGATGTCCCCTCCATATATGGAATGGATTACCTCCCTGAGATCTTTACCAAAAATCATGCTAAGATAAGCACCCTATATACATGGGAAGATCCCTTGTGTGATACATATCTACCCGGCAGACTCATAACCATATATGAGAGAGGTCTAGAAAGGTTACAAATAAGAACCTTACCCACGATAAAAGGTATGCACTATTACCCTAATTTGATTAGACCTTGAGTGTGATTATTTTGGGCATCGAAGGGTCCCCGGCTACAACCAGGGCCCCATTGTCACTTGGTTTTGCAGGTACATGACGGTCTACTAGGGACAACCAGATCTCGACATCAAGAACCATAGTGTGGACATGCGAGTAAAAGGTCCTTGAATATCTCCCAACATTGGAAGAATGTATCATTTTCCTTTTGGAAGAAGTTCACAATAGTGCACCTTAAAGTGTTGGTTTTATGAACCAAGAACTTTTTAAGAAAATCTAGATTCATCTCAGCCCGTATGCCTATTGAGCGTGGTTTTAACGAATGGAGCCATGACTTGGCTCTCTCCTTTAGAGAGAAGAGAAACCGCTTAAGTTAATGGCATCTTGAGAGAAATTGTTGTAATGTAAGGTTTCTATAATCTTATTAAATTCCTTGAGATGTAGATACAAAATTTTTGAGTCAAACCCATGGAATTTGGGAAGGAATTGGATTACTCCTGGTTTGAAGTCCAGATTACCTACATTAACTGAGAAAATCATGCAAGATAGTGTGGCTATTCTTGTTGATTGTAGGTAATCTGTTAAAGTTGTGACTAGGGGTATTTAGTGTACCTTATTCTCATTATGCACCATCCTAACCGGTGGCATATTCTCCACATGAATCTCATTAAAATTCTATTCACTTTTAGTCATATTCTCATCAGAATTTGGCTCCTGCTCAAGCATGTTTAGAGCATTCACAGCCATGGTTTGAGATGATTTAGGCATACTCAGATACATACTCAGATATTTCCTAACTGACTGTGAATGGAAAGCCCATTGACTAAACCCCCATTCACTTATAAGTTGTTCTATATGGTCCCTTACCCACTTGGGTATAAACCAAGCACAAGAAACTAGGTTCTAATCCTAAGAATTAAATCCTACAATAAAAAACTATTCCAAGGGAATTAGAAAGAAATTAGTGATCTATAAAGTAATAAAAAGAAGGGAGGAATGAGGTTACCAATTTAGAAGAACTAGGGCTAGAGAATTCTGCAAAACTAAAACAAGGAAAATTGTTAGTGTTCTAAAAATTCGACAAAAACCTATTTGTAATTCTAAAACAAAACCTTAAAAAAAAAAAATCATAGGTTAGAACTAGAAACTAATCTTAATCTAACCCTAAGTATTCTTAATGCAATTGTCCCCAATAATGGTGCAAAAACTCGATCGAAACCAAGGTTGACAACCCCAACCGCAGGGTTGTGATGTAGTAATAACTCAGTGAGATCGAAGTCGATTCACAAAGACTTTAGTAAGAACACACTTAGAACTACTCAGTTTGTCTGTGTTTTTAATCTAACGAAGTAGAAGCATTTAAAACAATCAATAAAAATGACTAATGATCCAAAATCCCCAATTAATGATATTTAAACTTAATTTGTCTTCTCAAGTTGATAACTCAGCTAGAACTAGATTATAATCCATTATAATCGAAAGATAATACAGTAATATTAATCATAAACATTTATCATAAATTAGAATTATGATAGGCCTGATCTCGTATAAATATCTAGGTAATCTGTAACATCCCGAAAAATTTCATGCAAAGACCCGAGCACCACCTCAATCAGGATTCTCTTAGGACTCAATTCTTTAAAAGTTAAATGTGAATTAACTAGCGCTAAACTCGATTGCCTGTAAAATTAGCACCAATCACTTTAAATTTGATCTGCAAGACCCAAAACCTGTAGAATCGAGCGCTATGTTACCCTGAAATCTAGGATTCAACGCTAAATCCAGTTGCTCTCGGGAGTACTTGGAAACTTTGTATCGGACCTGAACCACGCGTCAAAAGTCTGATAGCAATAATCTTAGACAATTATGATCACCTTATTGGGTTTGACAATCACCTCAAAAATCAGGTCCAGATGATGTCCTGAGACGATTTGCTTGAGTCCGGAATAAATAGTGTGAGAAAGGTGAAATTATTTAGAAATTAAATACGAATTTAAGAAATCTGAGTTGTGTCGCTTGCGCACCGATTTTAAGCATTCTGACCGTCAGAATCTTACCCAAATTTACCCTCAGATCAGGGAAGATGGCCCATACATGTCAAAGTGCCGATGGACCTGATCGAGTTTCGGTAATCGCTGAACTAAAACTGGTCCGCCACGGCTGATCTGTAAATTCGATCGGTACAAAAACTCAGCCTGACCTAGATCCATGGTCAGGGAGCTTAAGTCCGACTGCAAGTGGAAAAGGGACCACCTGAAGTGCTCCGTTGGACCGAAATGGACCCGATTTGGTTATAACCTAAGTATACCTTGGCCCTGGGGCTATTTCTATCAATATTAGGCCTATATAAAGACCTTAAACCCTCACTCTCAAATTCCATACGAATTTTCCAAACCCTAGCTAAGAGGGAGAGAGAGGAAAAGAGAGAGAAAGTGAGAGAGAAGTTGGTGAATCATCTTGAGATTCTTCCCTGTTACTTTGCATACCTAATCCATCGCATCTGAATCGTTATTCCGGCGATTCTAAGTTCATTCTTGGGTAAGTTAATCAAACCCTAACCTGTTTTGGAACTTAGAATAGTCTAAGTGTTGATGTAGCTAATTTAAATCATGCCTTAGGTTATCTAGTCGCCGTTGACGAAGACTTATCGTCTGAATCAGATCTGTTGTGCACTTTCTGGTTTAAGCTGCGGACTATATTCGTATAAGTTATAGTTTTCAAGGCTTTCAATGTCGGTTAATGGTTTATTATTATTGTGGGTGCAATTTCACATGCCAAATGCGATGTTTGTATTACGTTTCTGATATATATGAACTATATTGAGATTTGTGTATTCCATGTATATGTAAAAAGTATCGTATACGTATGAAATACGAGCGTGTGTTTGCCATGATTAATTGTCGTATGTTTGCGCTAGTTGTATGTGTAACAACTCCTTGGCAAGAGGAATTATCCTAATGCGTGCTATCATCAACATACGTCATGTATGTTGGAATATGTAGCCTAAGTGTTTGTAGAAATGTCTGAATGAATAAGTGTGTCATATATTGTACTTTTTATGGGCGTTGAGAAGAGATTCTCAACTATCTTAATGATATGTATGATTTCCTTTATGTAATTTACATTCTTTGTCTGCTTAACTTAGATGCTACTTACGTGTGAATTCATGTTAAGTTGATATTCATCAAATGCTCACATGCTATATGATTAGAATTGTTGATCCATTACTGTTCTGAATTGCTGGTATGAATATCTATTATACTTGAATGTATTTGGGACTATGAAATAGTCCAGGGAATCGGTAACAAATCTTGAGTTCGTGGCCGAAGTTGTTTCCGCCACGTAAGACGTGCTTGACGAACCCGAGTTGTATTAGGGTTATTGGCAGTGGTTTGGCCACACGGAGTGTTTGCGCACTTCATGTCGTTCAACTCAACGTGCGCTCGTGCTAGTCGAGCTCGTCAAGTAACCCGATTGTCCCAGTGGATGTGCACCATGTATGGACGTTATTGTTTGAATCTAGGGTATCAAACTTACCAGTGCAATCCCGTTAACTACGGTACCTTGATCCGTTAAGACTTATGAGCTAGGCATGGTGGTATGGGACACCGTGGTCGAGCTGTCGGCCTACGCTGGGGTGACGAGCCTCCCCGTAGTGACCAGTGAGCAATTCAGACTCTTGAGCAGATTATGGTGGTATGGGACACTATATTCGTGCTGTCGGCCTGCATTGATTGGTGACGAGCCCTTTGTAGTGACCTCGAGTATACCTTGATACTGCATTGAGGTGACGAGCCTTAGGGTAGTAACTAAGGTATGATAGGCATGCATTGAATGGTGACGAGCCCTTTGCAACGACCTAGAACCACAATATTGTATGAGATTGTCTAGGACTGACGACCCTAGAATGGATCACTGTTTGGGAATTGATATGAGGAAAGTACCTTAGCTTCCCAATCCTGCTATATGAAAAGGACTAATAACAACTTGGAAATCATATTCATGCACCGCATTGCATGTGCTTTGGCGTCGTGGAGCACTGCGGGAGGTTGTCATACGTACCGTAAGATGAAGACCCTGAGGGAGTGCAGGCGAGGGCATGCATCATTTCTACATACATCCTTGCATTAACAAGAGTAATTAGGACATGTTTGATTGTATTGTCTTATCATTACTGCTTGATTGAATTGATAATATGCTAACTTTTACTGTATAGCTCCACTGAGTTGATCACTCACTCCCACGTTCTGGGATGGTGTTTCAACACCAACCAGAATCTGTCTTAGATGTAGATGATGATGCGACCCACGAGGCAGAGCAGGAGTATGAGGATGATGAGGAGGCGTTTTCCTTTATGCAGTTCTCAGGCGAGTTCATGTGAGCCGTGTCCTGAGCTACGGGGATTCAGGGTTTATTTTGTAATGGGTGATTTCATTTTGATACTTATATTTTGAAACAAACACCTATAATTATGACCTGGCAGAGCATACATATCTCAGGAACTTATATAGTTATACATATGTGTTTCTTCAGTCTTCCGCTTGCATATTTCACCTATCCCTGGATTATGTTTGCAGTTTAGCTTAATTTACTCCATATTTTATGCACTCATACAGACAACATACATCCATCATTGCATATGTTGCATAAGTGATGTTTTGAAACTCATGAGCTAATTTATGCTCGACCCTTGAATTTCAGGGCGTTACAAGTTGGCATCAGAGCATGATTTGGATTAAACCGGACTTGGGTTATGGTCACACAACGCATGCTGATGTCATCTTAGTATAGGAGAGTGCGAGATAAATCTAAAATTAGTGTAGGTTTTCTAGTTGCACCTAATCGGCGAATGTTTACTGAAAACGATCGCCGAGATCGAGTCTGTACACACTCTTGATCACACACAGCGACGGCAAATCTCTTCTAGACCGTCCATCGATGGGTTTAGACCATATATCATCCCATCCCATCTGTTAAAAATTTGGCAAACTTGAATCTGTATCAGGTTCTATTCAAAGTAACCCGAATTGAGTCAAAACGGACTAGGGGCCCAATCGGGGCAATTCCAGGGGGATCCAGGGTGGGACCCACATCATTTTTGAGCTTGGGGAGGGGGAGGACCTCGCCCCACTGGCGAGCCATCGCCGGTTAGTCCAGAGACCGGCGAGGCCCTCGCCGGTTCGGCGAGCCCTCGCCGCCCAGTGGGCCCGAACGGGCCCAGTCGGGCCGACGCCGTTGGGGCCTAGTGTGGCCCACTCCTCCATGGTTGGTTGAATAAAACTCCTCCCAAACCCTCTTTCCTTCATAAACTACCCTCCCATGCTTTTCTTTTTTTGAAGTTTCTCTCAACATCCCATAAAAACCCATCTCCAAACTCTTTCTTCTTCCATTTTTGTACATCCTCATTCTACCCATCTCAAAACCCACCTCCATTGCTGATTTTCTTTTCTTTTCTTTCCATTTGAGCACTCAAATCCCTACTTTGAGTCTCAAATTCGTGGAAGCCCCATCATTCCTTCCATTTCTCTCTTTTCTCTTATTTTTCATGGCCCTATTCGGGCTTATTACGGCCATATTTTCCACTTCCACCGTTCTCTCTTTCATGGGGAAGAAAAGAGCTCCCGTTGATGAAGTCGGGGCTAGCCGCAGGCCAAGAGGTACCGCCGTGACCGCCACTCGAGAGTATCAGACAAAGCGGGACCTCGATCCCTGGGCTCCTGTTGGAAGAACTTTGTTGGTGGAGCTATCTCATGGAGTCTATAAGGGCCGTAGGGTCCTTTTTGAAGCTCATGTAGATGCACGGCTATTTGGAAAATATCTCTTATTTGAGGGCCTGGAGGAGGCCAGGTGGGGCCCGCTATTTGAAGGCGAATACCGCGTGAATGTGGGTACTGTCCGAGCTTTCTATGCCCACATTCGAGAACCTTCGCTGGAGCCATTACAGTTCAAGATCTCTTACGGAAGAGATCGGGAGGCCAGTTTATGGTGGGACAGTTTCTCCGCACAGTTACGGAGGGTTTTGTGTGGACATGGGAGGCATTTAAGGCTCGCTTCCACGAGAAGTATTTTCCGGTCACTTACCGACACGAGAAGGAGAGTGAGTTCCTTCACCTCCGTCAGGGAGGGATGTCAGTGACAGAGTATGAGAATCGGTTTACTGAGCTGGATCGGTATGCTCCATTGCTTCTAGGTGATCAGCCGATGCGGATGCGGCATTTTTCTGAGGGACTGAGGCCTGAGATTCGATCGAAGATGTGCTGTGCTAGCATCTCTTCTTATGCTGAGTTGGTGAGCATGTCCCTGCGAGCTGAGCAGGACGGGGACAAGTTACCCCGTATGTGAGCACCTATGGTTCTCAGGCCGTGACCTGACGTTTCAAGTACACCATTTCTCGGCAAGAGGCCGCGGGCAAATTCTCCTCCGAGACGTGCAACGTCGCCGGCTCAGTTGATGCGTTCAGACTTGCACTGTACATACTGTGGAAAAATCGGGCATTCGGATCGTAATTGGTTCATGTGAATGCGGGACAGTGGATTTACGCCGCCAAAGAGGATCAGTCGTCCGATGCCTTAGGTCATATCAACTCCACCCCTTCGTTCAGCATTAGCTCACTCATCTTTTAGACCTTTTGTACCTCGCTTCAGGCCACCTCAACGGCCCATGGTACCACCGTCAAATCACCCATAGCAGGCTCGAGTTCATGCGCTTACAGCTGAAGCGCCTAGGGCTGACTTGGCATCGAGATCTTTTGAGGTTACAGCTCACATCCAAGGCACCCCCGTCTTCTTGTTGGTGGATACCAGGTCCACTACCTCTATTTATTGTATGCGGCAGTTAAGCACCTGAATTTGGGCACTGTTACTATGAAGGGAGTGACACTCACTACCGCTACCTAAATTTTCAATGAAAATGAATTAAATATCAAATATCCATCAAAAGGTTCATCCCTTACCTTAGCTAAGAAATTAGTCAAACATAACTAACATCTTAAACAAAACTAAAAGAAAAACTTAAAAAACAAACTAAAACTGAAGGATTGAGGAGTGAGAATTCTAAAGAAGTTCTGCTACCTCTTGGCATCTCTCTTGAGCTCTAATTCCTCCCTAAAAGAGCTTAGAACACCTCCTTAAATAGACTAGATTCACACCAACTTTAAAATTCCGCACTTCATTATACTTCGGTCGCACCGACTATAGCCTTCGGTCACACTGAACATCACTTCAGTCTCATCGAATTATTCTCTTAGTTGCAGTCAAATTTTCTCAAAATTCTTCTTAAGTCTCTGTCTCCCTCAGGTCGAACCGAACCCGCCTTCGCTAGCACCAAATGTCTCTTCTGTAGAACTGAATGTCATGCCAAATTAACTCTGAAAATCACAATTTCTCATTGGACTATTCTAAGCACTTTTAGTCGAACCGAACCAACCTCAGGTAAAACCAAATAGTTTGTTATTTCTGTTAATGAATTATGTAATTTTCATCATTTTCTCTCATTTGTGTTTGGTTTTCTTATATCTTTGGCACTTAAATTCTTCAATATTGACCTTCAAACATCCAAGTCTTTGCTTGATTAATCATTGAGCTTTAATTCTCATTCTTAAGCATGATTTCCTCTTTATCTTTAGAATTACGTTGTGTGTACAAAATATATGTTATTTTATCAATTTAACACTTAAATGCACGAAAACTAATGCAATTGAGAGGATAAATATGTAATGTTTAGACTTGATCGTGTATCCACTCAGTATAGACATTTGACCATCATGCGACCACATGGTTTAGGTCCTTTTATTGAGTGTCAAATATTGCATGTTTCTCCCTATTTATACAGTTTTATGAACATGATAACACCTAATCGATATATTTATGCATGTTTGTCATGCGAGGTGATTTCAAGAGCTTAAGGTGAAAAGGATGTTAAAAGCATGAGAATTGATGCTCAATAATTACCAAGGCAATGATGGATCTTTGGAGACCAAGATTGAAGATTTTAAAAGTTAAAGATCCAAAAAAATCAAGTGAAGAAGGAAGAAAATCGAGTTTGTAAAGTGCAAAATTCAAAAGTTGCTAAACTTGACCTGTCGATGACATCGAACACACTTTGATATCATCGAAGTTAAGTGTTTGATGCCATCAAAGGAGGATCGATCACATCAGAATTTTGGAAAAAATAAAGTTTGGTTGCTAGACTATTGGGTACAATTTTCGATTCCATCGAAGATAGGTGATCGATGCCATCGAACCTAGTTCAATGACATCAACAATTCAAATATTTCAAGCTCAACTCGTTAGACTGTTCTAGACGTTATTCGATGTCATCGAGTAGTTGTTCAATGACATCGAAGCCAGTTCGATGCCATCGAAGGTCGGACGATGACATCGATAGATACGCAGTACGAAAAAGCTCGAGATTCCGAATTCAAATCCAACTGAGTTCCAAATCTTCGATGACATAGAAGTGTCATCGAAAGTGACATCGAAGGTTAAGTAATGCGTAAATTTGAGGCAATTTCCAAAGTCAATCGGACAAAGCCTATATATGTGGGTTCTCTAAGGGATTCTAAGAACGAATTAGGGTTAAAGGAGTAGAGCAAGGGGTGTAACTACATCCAAGGAGTTCTCTCTTTTTTTTCTAGTTAGTTTTTCATGTTTTTCTTTAACAGTTTTACCTTACTTATGCCTTTGGTTGGCTAATCTCTTAGCTAAAGCTAAAAGGCAAAGCTTATAGTTTATTTTAATGCTTTTTCTACTTTGATTCATGTTCATGATCTTCATGTTAAATATTTCATAGTTATTGTTTGATTTAAGAAGTATTTTGATTATTAATTTGATTTATCATCGACTACGAGTATGGTGGATGCTTAGGATCTTCCATGAATGCTTTCTTTCTTTCTCTTTTTATGATTATTTGATCTGTAGAATTCTTTGATCTATTGACTACAGGTATGGTAGATGCTTTGAACTCTCTACAATCAAAACAACAAGATAGTTTTATATGGAACCATTGCTATGAATGTTCAGAATTTGTTTGGAACTATTTATGGTATTTTAACCGCTCTATCATCCAACTGGATAGATGAGGACTTCAATTTCAATTGAAGTACTGAGTTAATCAAGTAGGGATGCATTGAAATGACTACGAGTGAATCATTGGTGCTCTAGTGTTTCTTTTATTGATATTTTACTACACAAAAATATCTCTTCAATTACAGTTTTGAGTTTAGTTTCTAGTTCTGATTCTTAATTAGTTCATAAAAATTACACACATTCAGTCCTTGTGGGTACGACCTCGATCTCACCGAGATTATTACCACATCGCAACCCTGCACTTGGAGTACAAGCAGACACCTTTCACCATGGATATCCTATATGCCCAATATGCTTAAAATAAAATTTTAATGTCCATACTCATATACATTAGTCATGCCCTATGGCCCTTATGTCACTACACCGAAGGCTATGGCCCTTATGTCAACCCTGATGTTTTTGAGGTGTAAATTCAATCTTAATATAGATAATACATGAATGCATGAATCCATTATTTAATTATGTCATGCAAGCCGTTCATACATGTAGGGTGGACCCATCTCATACGGTCCCTGAAATATCGTAAGCCATAGGGTCATCAAAACAACCTTGCCGTACATAGGCAAGCTAAAAACCATGATGTGAGTACCAACTGCGGTCCACTGGCTGACAGGAGTGCCACTAGCTGGACAACATCCCGAATCCAATTGTACTTATCATGAATAAACCATCATCTAAATCATGAACACATGATATGGATGAGATATGATACGTACAATCATATAACTCATACGCATGTAATATCACATCAATCATAAAAGTAGTGCTAAATCATTATAGATGTAATGCTAAATCAATGCAGGAGTAATGCTATATATAATATACTTGCCACATTAGTGTAAAGGAAGTGTCATGTCAAGCACAATAATAAAGCCACATAGTACTAGACTATCAAGTCATCACATTTAGCCAAGTAAGTTATCATAAACGTGGGCAAATCGTACCATGCACCAGAGATGAGGACCACTTGGAATCCAACTCTAACGGCCCCACAAGACTACACTTGAGTGGGCTTCCAAGCCAACAACCCACTCAATGAGTGAACTTAATCATACTCTTGGCGATGAATAAATATGGAGATATAGTTGGAGTCCACAAGCGATCATGGTGGACCCCACAAGGGCACTAAAGTGGACCTTAAAGATCGCCCAGGGCGAGGCTTGAGTTCGGTAACTCATATCAAAACTAAACATCACCCATGTTTGAGCTTAAATAAGGAATCTCGTTGGGCCCCAAGGAAAGGTCCCACTAGCAATGTGAACTGTCCATGTGGCATGGTCTGCTTGAGACTTAAATATACCCCTCATGGGGCCTATGCACTAAAATGGGTTGACGAAATGGATGACCAACAAGGGTGACACATAAACAACATTTTGGGCCTTACGAAGGTTGAAACAATGGGTGTCCAATCCATCCTGCGGGCGGAGATGATGTGGCCCACTAAGACATGAATCTATCCCCTTCCGGGTTCATGTACTAAAATGATATGGAAAAACACATGTACAATGAGGATAAAACATATACAACATGGTATAACCACAACAGCCCCCAAACGAGGCACAAAAGGGGGCCCACACTGGATAGCATGGGTAGGCTCCATTGTCTAGCGTGGAATCCACCTGGGCTACGGATCTGCCTCACCGTTGGGTCCATACTTGAAATGAATTGATAAAAACAAATGGACGGCGTGAATAAAACACATGCATCAAGGTGGGTTCCACCGCTAGCCCACTTGCTAGGAAGCGTGAATAAGACACATAATGTGGTGGGGCTCACTTAGGACAGTAGGAGTAAAACACATACAGCATGGTGGGGTCCACATTGGGCCCCACAGACAGTTTGGATTAAAATAAATATAAATAAATAAATAAACATCACAGTGAGCCTTAGGAAGCTTTCAATGATAAATGTCAAATCACCACTATTTCCTTGGTGTGGTCAACCCAAAACCGGACCTCACACTCTCTATTCCACTGACAAGATGGATGATCAGCGCAGATACAATAAATACATCAAGGTGGGACCCTATAGCAGGCCCCACAGTGTAGTACAATTCGTTTGGATCTTCTACAAAATTGAAAGGCCCACAAGGGCCCATGGCCCATTGAGACAGTCAAGCCAATGGATGGCTTTAGGGGCTTCCCTACAACGTAACTGAAGTCCAAGGTGGGCCCCGCAGCACCGAGAGGTGATGGGAAAAGAAAACCAAGTGGGCCCAACCGGCTGCTACATGTGATTTACCTGAAATTTAGATCTACCTCGTCTTAGGTTTGCCCACTAAGGCCCATGGGTCTTTCCAATGTTCAGATTGGTGAGCCAATAGGGGAAAACACATACATCATGGTGGGACTCCACAATGGGTCCCACGGCCCCTGGATGGACGCTAAATAAACATCACAGTAGGCTCATGAAAGTTGCAATGGTGGACATCAATACCACTATTTTCATGTGGTGCAGTCTAACTGAGATTTGGATCTGTCTCATTCATGTGGTGCAGCATCCTCTGGACGTTGCTGCTGCCAGCAGTAGCAATAGCAGTTGCCCATACATATTTTTTTTGTATATGTATATTTTTATTTTCAACAGGTGGGGTCCATCTCCTGTAATCCACTCCGTCCATCTTCTCAGACAGCTTGCGGTGGGCCCAGGAAGGTTAGGACCAAGCTGAGCTTTGTATTTTCCTTCATCCAGGTCTGACATTATCAACAAGTTATATGGCAAATAAACATCATAGTGGGGCCACGCAGGGCGTTTCCATATTGTCTTGGCAGTGTGGGCGACCTTGGTGGGTCCCATTGGACCACAACAAAGAGTGAAGGGAGAGGGAAATGAGTGAGTGGGAGAGGGGATTCTCGATAAGGTGGGCCACCACCACTATGGGCCCATGTCCAACACAATTCATACATCAAGGTGGACCGCACATTGTCCACGCTGTCCAGTGTGGACCCACATGATGGGTCCAACATTAAGAAATGGGTTGATTGACCGGTTCACTCACACTTCTACGGTCAGCTCGAAGGTGGGGTGCAGACGAATGGTTCAGATTGGCTCAAGGTTCTTCCTTCTACTCTCTAAATTTCTCTCTTTTCTTCTATTAATATCTCTCTCTCCCCTAATCTATCTTTATCTATTTCTTTTCTTTTCCTTCCTATTTTCACTCTCTTTTCTCTCTTCTTTCCTACGGGAGAGGGAAAGAAAGGGGGAATTGGTTAGCATGGGAGATGAAGTGATGGCTAGCTTGGACTTTCTAAGAAGGATAGGGAGTGTGGAGTTTTATGGCAAGAGGGGTATGGAGAGGTAGGAGTAGTTTGGGAAAGCAAGGGGTGTAATTAAGGGTACTTTGTAACGGTGTTTTTTATCATTTGGCTAAGGGGTGGTCGTGGTGGGTAAAAAAATATGAGGGGTAGTCTTGGGATTATAAAAAGATACTTTTTAGAGATTCCTTACAAGTGAGCCTCACTCGCCATGCGTACTGGCATTGTAATGTGTGTCCACCATGATTTACACAAATGTGTGTATCTCACACACCGGGTATCGAAATGAGGCATGTAGCATGGTGTGGGAATTGCGGTGCCACATAGTCGCTAAAGTATGTATCCTGGGTCGTAATAAAAAATAGGTAGGATCGGCAATCGACAATTATCGGAAATAGGCATATAGAAGGTTCCAACGGAACACAAGTCTCACAACGATCATCTCCGTCATGGCCTAATGAGCTACATGCATGTATCATCATTCATATCATGCTATCTAATGCCCTTATATCTACGTGTATAGCATCGTATATCATCTCATCCATTGCCTTAAAATACCTAACTTGGCCTTATCCTAAAAGACATCCAATCCCTTTTATAGCCCTAGTTACCTTCTTTATGCCCTCTGCTGGGCTAATATTACACGAACTCCTAAAAGTTTGTGATCATTCGACATACTCATATTGATCATGTCATCATCTTTCACACGTATGTCTACTCATACGATGAACTAGGAATAGTTATTTCTTGAGAAATTCTATAAAATTATGGCTTATTTGCCTTGACTCCTTGTCATATGGCTACGAGCCTAGCCGGCCTAGAAAGGTGAGGAAGCTCCCTATCTAACGTGCTAACATAGTCACCTCTTATGCTATTACGTGTTGACCCCACAAGGCTAACATCACTCTTAACTATGCTTGAGAAAGAAGCCAACTCTCATAAGCCCATTGAGATTAAAAATATCGCTCATCGAGGGATCATTTATCTTTTAACCATTGTCCATTGCTATCCGCTCCATGTAGTAATCATATTACAGCACCAAGCTACAGATCTTAAGCCCTAAAAGGTTAAAGTGATCCCTTTATCACCTTAGTCTATCATTGTATAGAAGGAACAGTGCATCATTGTATAGAAGGAACAGTGCATCGTGCACCATATAAAGATCACTGAGCTTTGATTTAGAATCAAAGGTTATTTCCTTGGAATGTATATGAATCTAAAGAATAAAATAGCCCTTAGTCTACTTTCCTTCTTGTCTCTTATGTACCTCTGAGTGCTTCATTTATGTCTATAAAAAATCCCGAACCTAACACCACCCTCGGGCTAATTATGGGCTATTCACAATGAAAGAAATTGAAAAAAAAATTAAAAAAATCCATCTATGGCTGAAATCCTTACCACTAACTGATGGGGAGTAAAATCCCGGCTAAGTTGATATGCACCAGTTTTTTGGAATTCCATAAATGGCCTCCTCGAACTTCAAAATATTGTCCACAATCCATTGTCCTTTCAACTCTCAAAGTTTACAACCTTCCGATAACTGAGAGTATGGGAAAAATCATTCATCTGCTCGTCACCTTATATATGGTAGATATTTATTAAAATTTATTTTGCTTCTTTTATTTCCATCATGTTACTATAGCTTGAATGAAGGACAAGTTTTGGAGCACACAAACTTATAAGGAAAACATTAGTATAACTAGCCATATAGGCACTTGCCTACTACTAACATAGGAAACAATTTCACATAATGAGATCCACCTCATACCCACATAGGTTATACTAGATTGGTTCTGGCTACCATGTCATGGCTTGAATGAAGGTGGCTTACGAATCTTGGTCGCTTGTTCAAAAGCATATGCGATTTCGATAAGCTTGGGTTCAGATCCCCTTAATCCTCCGAAGCAAATCCCAATAGGCATCCCGTCCATTTTATATCCCGCTGGAATGCTTATTCCTGGATACTCACCTATTGCAAGGACCACTGAAGCAATCGAGTCAGGTGTCACCATTGCATCCAAGTTATTGTCCTTCATCATCCTCTCAAATCCATCTTTCGACAGTCTCTTCATGGTCTTTAGGATGTTTTTGTTTAGTCCATTTGTCCTTTGGGCTTGTAGAAAGAAGGTCTGACCATATTCCTTGACATTTTCCTGCGTAAAAGATATTTTTTTATTATTTGAAATCACATTTATAAATTTACTTGTGAATAAATAACTAATGAATACATACATAAACACATTTGTAATTTCAAGCAAAGTCCTATCTGGACCATCTCTAATAAAGTTGTCAATGGGCCATGCCTAGGGTAGGTCTTGGCCCGGATTTTAAACTACTTTGGGCTAACAATCGAGCCAACCCTGTTCAAAATTCAGAATTTTCAAGCTTGAGCCAGCCCATTAACACTCCTAATATCTATTGAATGTGAATAAGAATATGATAAATTAAACTTAGAGAGAATTGCAAGGTTGTCCATAGAATTGTTGTTTTCAATATTTCATATATTACACATCTCATAATTCCACTATTGTGAGAGTTGTCCTTAGATCTCTTAGATTCACAATCGTAGTTTTTTTTTTTTTCTTGTAGGTATTAGTTTTCTTACATGTGAACTATTATTATATTTATTTATGAACCATTTAGACTTGATAACTTACTTTATAATTGAAGTTATGCCCTTGATAGAACAAAAGGGTGGAACATGATTCATGTTGCTAACCCTAATTAGTTGGTATAAATCTTAAATGATTAACAGCTGCATTGAGATGGCTGCCAGATAGGGGAACCTGTACAGGGGAGAGGGTGACTCCCAAGTGATGTAAGTAGGAAGGGAGGACTGGACAATGGAGGGAGCCGCACGCAGCAATGGGCAATGGGGGACGGATGAGTCAGCCAACCCCTGTTTTTGGTTTGGATAACCTGATGTAGCCAAGATTAGATTTGTCCAGAAGAATGGAGCCTCTGATGGGCCTTGGAAGATCATTTTGATGGAGGAAGAGCTTGTTCGGGGCACCCCCTACTTGCCAATTTAGTGAGACCGTCAGCTACAACGTTACCTTCTCTGTAATGTCAGCTACAGCGTTACCGCCAGCTACACCAATCACAAGTTCAAAATCATTCTTTAGGAGAGTTTATAGGCCTTCTATTTATATGGGACCCATCATATCAACTACCTAGACCATATCTTGTTGCTCCACATGCAAATGAATCAAATAAAGGTCATGATACAATGAGGGATCTTTAATGTGTTGGGACCGAACACATGTCAAATATACAAGTAGATAACACACATGTCAGAGATTTAAGCCATTAACCAGGTAGGCTAAACTGGACAAGCAATGAAGAAAAAGTAATGCGATTAGGCAGGTTAAACTTGTATGATAAATATAGGTGGTTACTAGGAGAACATGAGTATGCATGTTGTAGGTGAGTGAATTTAGGGCAAATGGGATTTGTTAGCTTTTGTATCCTTAAAAGCCAATCACATCGCTCATAGCAATGTAAAACTATATTGTCTATGATCGAAAGTGCACCATGGTTCCAATCCAATGGATCTTCATCATAAGAATGATGTGATTATCAAACTGGTTGGTTGCTTTCAATGAGTCTCTGATGACAACATTAAGAAGCTTGAGCTTGTAGTTTCTTGACAGTATAAATGAGTTCACAACTATTGATATGCTTTGTCACTACATCAAGGTTGTCATGGTAATTAGATGATTTCTAAATAGTTATGTCACAAGCAATTAGTGATGGGTTCTTACTCCAATATATGAGTATGCACGGCAAGTTTAGCAAGCACAGCGAGCAGGATTAGTGCAAAAAGATACTCTTCAATCTCAATCTAACGGATTATTCACTTCTATTATTAAAAAATAAAATAAAATTCAGCCGCCTAACCATAGATTAGTGCATGGACATCTATTTTCTCTCCTTGGATGACTTTCATACATTCCAATTAATCCCCAACGAGTGGTAATGTCTAAGCAGCATTGGGTTATCTAAAAGGGAAACTATGTATGCCCTCATTTTCTCGACTAAGATCCACTAGAGTAGTAACCTAGTGATGATTGTTTTCACTATGGAAGGACATCATTTGCAATTGACCCAGTGATTCATGCCATTATGCCATCTTTTGTGTTGAAATGATGTTTTTAAAACACTCTTGAAAGGAATGAAATATATATATATATATATATATATATATATATATATATATATATATAGAATAAACATTTGCAATTGACCTAGTGATTCATGTCATGATGCCATGTTTTCGGTTCATGCTCAATTTCAAATACAATGATAAATCTTGAAGTTGACTAAGGTAGATATCACTTTGAGGCTCAAGCTCACCTAATGGAACAATGATTATTGAGTGGAGGAATAAACATAGGCATAGATAAATGGCTGGAATTCGTGTGTGAATACCTGTTTAATACATGACATGGTAATGTCACCTTTTGTAATGAAATTGAGGCTATGATTTATTTACCTAATGAATGGATCTCTATAAATGGCTCTATAAGGTCCTATTCCTAAGAATTATTGTTCTCCCTCCACAGAACTTTGGGTTTTAAATGGGGAGCTTCCATCATCATCTAAAGGGCCAAGCACTTGGCACATTGAGCTTAGGGAAGCCATTATAGTCTAGGGTTTGATGGTTCATCTTCTTCAACACAAGAAATCTTCTTCTTCAAAGGTATGCCAAGTTCCCTCCTCCATTCTTTAATATATGCTTTTAAACCGTTCTTATAAAGGCTATTGAATTCTTTCTTGTCATATAATAAGTTTCTAATCATAAGTGAAAATCTTTGTGGAAGGTGTTTTGATTTTGTTGTAGCCTCAAGTGTGTTTCTACAATTTTAAAAAGATTGCTTCATGTAAAAAAATGATTTTTTGTTGATGAATAGAATGGTGTTGGAGTAGTAAAAGTCTAAAATTATTCCAAGTAAAGAGAAGGCACGACCCAGACTTGTGGAAGTGCAGCCTGAATGCACAGGACAAAGTTAGGAAAGAGGGGTATGAAGGCACGGACTTAAGTATTGAATGTGTGGCTCGAAGTTCCATTAGTGTGCCTTGTGTCTAAGTTGACACCATCCCTTGCTATGTGGACCGACCAGAACCTTACTATTGCCACATGTACAAGCATAGCATGACCCTTATCCAATGCATGAGTGTTGCATCATCATTAGGGCCCCAAGGAAGTCTATAAATATCCCATAGGATTTCTCTTTCAGACACTTAGCATTTCATTTCTTCATTCTCACTAGGTTTTGAGCTCTAAGGATCGAGTGACTTTCCCTAGGTGAATTTTAAAGGAATAATTTCACCATCTCTAATGAAGGTACAACCATGCCACAAACCTGACCAAAAGGAAAAGGCTTACTACCCCCTATGAGTTAAGAAAAAGCCATATAACTCATATTTGTCACTTTATTTAGTACTAATTGCTATTATGTGAATCTCCTTAGCTATTATGTTGTCTGAGGCTATTATGTTGTCAACATTTAAGTGAATCTCCTTAGCTATTATGTTGTCTGAGGCTATGGTACGATCTCACCATTCTCCATATAACTCATATTTGACACTTTATTTAGTACTAATTGCTTATTTCTCTATTCTTCTATAACATTAAACATTTAATGCACTAATGCTAACTAGTGGCCACTACCATGCTGAATCAAACAGTCTAAGAAGAGATGAATAATCTATATTCACCAATCCAATATGGATCTATAGATGCATCCCACCCCGGATTGCACCAACAATACCATCTTCCAAACCAGATATTACAATGGAGTTTGTCGCGTAGCGTTGGAATTACAATGCCCGCACAGTCACTAGGGTATAGTTCTCGGGTTGTTATAGTATAAGAAAAGGATACTTGATCGATGCTCGCCAATCCGGTACGTTCTGAGTATGGTGACACCAGAAATGAAGCATGAGGGTTAACTCTCCTATCTTAGCAAAAAATTTCATCCTAAAAATTTGTACAATAAACCCATGCTCACCAAAGCACACAAGGGAAAGGAATCACATCAATATATATATATATATATATATATATATATATATATATATATATAACAAAACAACATACAAATACAATCAAATATTGAAAAAATGGGGATAATGCTCGTGAATCTCTACCTCTCGCTCCCAAGACACCTCATTGGTACTATGATGACCCCAATGAACCTTCATCAAAGGAATGACCCTAGTCCAAAGGACCTGCTCCTTCCAATCAAGGATACGGACCGATTGCTCTATATAAGATGTATCCTCACGAACCTCCAATAGCTGCCAATATATCACGAGAAGCATGTGAACCACGTCTGACCCATACTTCAACAACAAAGATATATGAAAATTTTTATGGACACCAAACATCTATAGTGGCAATGCAAGCTAATAGGCCACAATACTAACGCGCTCCAAAATCTCAAAGAGTCTAATGAACCTCGGGATAAGTTTCCCATTGGCTCCAAAACAAACCACACCTTTCATAGGCGAGACCCTGAAATACACTCAATCTCCAACATCAAACTTTAAGGGGTGATGCTGATGATTTGAAAACTCTTCTGTCGGCTTTGAGTTGGGCGCATTTGCTACCTGATGATATCGATAACTTCTAATGTCTTCTACATATGCTCAAGACGTAGGAGATGACCCTCTCTGAGTTCGGTCCAACAATTAGGAGACCTGCAAGGTCTGCCATACAATGCCCCGAAGGGAGTCATGTCAATAGTTACCTGGTAGTTGTAATTGTACACAAACTCAACCAAATGTAGGTTTTCATCCCAACTACCTGAGAAATCTAGCATGCAAGCTCCAAGCACGTCCTCAAGAATCCAGTTGACCCTCTCAATCTGCACATTAGTTTGTGGATGATAAGCAGTGCTGAACTTCAAGGTAAGCCCCATAACCTTTTGAAAACTCCTATAGAACTGTGACATGAATTTTGGATCTCAGTTGAAACGGATTGAAACTAGGACATCATGTAGTATCATAATCTCCTCAATGAACAACTCTGTAAGTCAGTCCAATGGTCAGGTCGCAATTATCATAAGAAAATATGCCAACTCCATTAGGCAATCAACAACAACCCAAATGGCGTTATCACCGCCCTAAGTCATCGACGATCCTATAATAAAATTTGTGGTCACGTGCTCCCATTTCCACCACAGGACATCCAACGACTGTAAGGGACCTGGAGGTTTCTGATGATCAGCCTTGATACACTAGCAGGTGTCACACTCGAACACAAAAATGACAATTTGATGCTTCATACCGACCACCAATACTGCCTTCTCATATCACGATACATCTTGATGTAACCCGAGTGAATAGTGAACTTCAATTGGTGTGCCTCATTCATAAGATTTCTATGTAACTCTAGAATACTTAAGACACAACCAGCCTCAAAAACAAAGTCCATTAGCTGACCCTATCTGTTAATCTGACTGGTCCTCTAACATGGCTTGTACTTGTTAATCTGACTGGTCCTCTAACATGGCTTGTACTCGATGACTCTACAACGTCTGATCTACTTGCTAAGCCTCGACTACCCTAAATACAAGAGAGGGTTGAATCAATAAGCTCGATAAATACACAATAGAAGACAAAAGGTTCAGCTCAAGGCCATACTCAATAACATCCTCGACCATCCTCCACTCCTGGACCATCATAAATGCCATCAGGCCCCATGGCTGGCGGTTAAGGGCATCTACCACCACATTGGCCTTGTTGGGGTGGTATTAAATATCGAAATCATAATCCTTTAAGAGCTCCATCCAGTGCCTCATGTTTAACTTTGACTGCAAGAAGAGGTACTTCATCCACTTATGGTCTAAAAGGAGTTCAAATCTGACCCTATAAAGATAGTGCCTTTACACCTTTAGTGTGAAGACAACTGTTGTTATCTCCTGATCATGCATGGGGTAGTTCTGCTCATGAATCTTGAACTGGCAAGATGCACTACTTTGTCATGCTACATTAGAATGTAGCCCAAACCAATACTTGAGGCATCTGTAAAAACTACGAATCTTTCACTTCCGATGGGAAGAGTGAGGACTAGTGTGGACGTAAGATAGTCATTCAGCTCTGTGAATGCTCGCTCACATGCATCACTCCAAACAAACTAAGGGCTCTTCTAGGTAAACCTATTCGGTGGGGCTACAATATAGGAGAAGCCATCAATAAAACAATGGTAATAACCCACTAACCCCAAGAAACTCTGGATCTTAAATGCGTTCGTAGGCTGGCCCCATGACGTATGACATCAATCTTCACCAGATCCACTGCTACTCCCTGCCTCATCACGACGTGACTGAGGAATATCACCTCCTCTTTTTAAAACTCACACTCGTCCAGCTTCACATAAAGCTGGTGTCTGCGAAGTGTCTACAGGGTGATCTCTAGTTACTGCTCATGCTCCTCCTAGGTCTTCGAATAGATCAGGATGTTGTCGATGATCATCATAATGAAATGATCAAGAAACGAATAGAAGACCTTGTTCATTAGTTGCATGAATACCACAAATGCATTGGTAAGTTTGAAGGACTTGACATGGAACTCAAAATGGCCATAGCGGGTCCTAAATGCATTCTTTGGGATATCCTCCTCCCGAACACAAACCTGATGATAACCGGACCATAGGTATATATTTGAAAAGAATTGTGCCTCCTATAACTGGCCAAACAAAACATCAATCCGTAAAAGCAGGACTTGTTCTTGATCGTGGCCTTATTGAGCTCGCAGTAATCCACGTAGAGCCTCGACGAGCCATCCTTCCTTCTTTATGAAGAGTACTAACTCTCCCCACGGCGAACTACTCGGACGGATGAAACCTAACTCATCCAACTACTTCTACAACTCCAACGGTGCCATGTGATATAGGGTATTTAAGATGGTGTGGTACCGTGCACAAGATCTATCTGAAACTCGATGTCCCAACAGGATAGCAAACCCAGGATCTCTTGGAATATATCCAAAAATCACAAGTGATTGGCATCTGGTCAATGCACAAGGAAATCGATTCTTCAACGACATAAGACAAAAGGGATGTGAGCTGCTCTGCTTTAGGTGCGGCTACGAAGTGAAACTGCAGCAAGCCGGGTATAAAGAAGGTGATCGTCCATGCGAAGCAGCCAAATGTGGCATGATACTCGGCCAGCCAATTTATACCCAGGATAATATCAAACTCAGACATTGGCAACACAAATAGGTCCATAGGAAAAAAAGTCTCCTATCAGGACCAGGTAAGACAAGCATTAGAAACCCAACAATTTGGTCTTCTCTAAGGGTATTGACACCGATAAAGCCTCATGTGTAGGCTTTAACGGAAAACTAATCAATCAAGAAAAAACCTTGGAAATAAAAGAATAAGATGCACTGGAGTCAAACAATGTGTGTGATATATATGAGAGATAAGGAGTGTACCTTCAACAACTCTCACTGCTTGAGGATCCTACTAGGCTGCATAGAACCTGACATGAGCCTGTTGGGGAGGTGTTGTCCCCTCTGTGGTCATTATTACTGTTGTTGTGACATGTACTACCACCTTTGTTGTTGAGGGGGAGGTCATGGCGGTGGGTACTTCTACTGTTGCTACTGCTGAGGCCTCGATGGGTGATACTATTATTGCTATTGCTGCTGCTAAGGTCTCAACGGTTGATACAACTACTGTTGCTAAAAGTGGGACAATCCTGCCTATGATTGGCCACCTCTCCACACTCAAAACAGACGCCTGAGAGCCGATGCTACAATTGTGATGGGGATACTGCTGGTGTGGAGGTGCCTTGAAGAAAGGATGGGTCACGAGCCTCTACGGCAGTCAGGTTTATTACTACTGAAATCATGCTAGAGGGCACCTTCCTCTAGCCCTTCCTATCACTATCTTAGTCTCGAGCCCTCTACGACACCGCCCTAGTCAGTCTCATCTATCTGCGATCGTTCCACCACATCCTTGATAATGGAAAGCTTGAGTCCAATCACTCGGTACCATAGTCTAGGACGCAGCCTATACTCAAATCTATGGGTTCTCCTCCCTCCATTGGTGGTTAGGTACGACACATACCGAGATAGCTCAATAAAGTGCGTCTCATACTGTGCCACTGACAAGTCTCCCTACACTAAGATCTCGAACTCTAAAGTGCGCTACTGATCACAAACATGCTCCGGATAGAACTTCCAATCGAACAGGTCTAGAAACTCCTCCCAAGTCTACTCAAAGTCTGAGCATGTTGCTCGGGTAACTGAGGCCCATCACTAATCAGCCTCTTACTAAAGAAGGAAGACAACTAGGGGAACTCACTGATTTGATGTGCATTGCATCATAGTGAAAATCTTCTCTACCTTAGATCTCTATCTCTTCGCTATTATCAAGTCCTGCTCGCCTTAGAAACACAGGGGATTCATCTGTCTGAAATCCCTTAGTAAAGGACAAGTGCGATCATGCTCGGATAAGGCAAGTACATCAGCTGACCTCCTCTCCTAGTGCTCTATCATCAAGGTCATCATGTGCATCATTTGCTTAATTTGGTTCACAATCATAGCTGGAGTTGGACCTAGCTAGGATGTGCCAGGCTTGCCCTTTGACTTCTTAGGTGTCATGTCCTATAGGAATGAACAACGAACCTTTTATCATGGAATCTTAATTTTTTTAGGCTAAGTTGTAATGAGAGCCTAGGGTGAGTTTCTAAGTTGTTGAGATCGGGGTCCTAATTATTCTAAGTTTGTAACAATTACAAAGTAAAAGGTAGTTAATCTAAGGCCATTAGTAGATACGTGATATCATTCGCAGGTATTTCTAAGTTATACTCTAGTGCTAACTTCTATCATACCCTAAACTCGGTAAACAGGCTCAAAGAATTTTTGAGCTTTAAATCCGGTGGTAACATCCTCCGTGATACTCTGATTTCGGCCCCTAGCCCCTATACGCCAGGTTCTGATCCTAGGATCCCATAGGAAGGAGTTTTAGAGTTTTTTTTTTTTTTTTTTTTTTTTTTTTTTGTAAAAGAGCATAACCACAAGTGTACCAAAACCAAAAACATTATCACATATCCACTATATAAACTATTCTTGCAATGATGGAAAGGGAAAATACAATACATAACAAAATTTCAAAAGATCAAGCACGTGATTCAGCCTTAACGATGTTGATACGCTCTAGCATAACTTATAGTATAAACAAACATGCATAAACTTCCTATGAAGCTCAGTAGAGTGCATGTGTGCATGCGCAATGCATACGACAAGTATATCAATATCAGAGTAAGCAAAAATTGATGGAGAACTAAACTGCCAAGCCCATGAATGCTATCATCCATCCTAAGGCTATGTAATGCAAGGACCTACAAGGCTAAGTGTCATATGCTAGACATGCAATGCAAGCATGTCAATCCTCAACTAATCCACATATCATAATGGTTCCCAGACTGGAACATTGTCGAGGTCTAGTACACCCCATCACCGGTTGCCGCCCAACGTGCCCATGACCAAGCAAGTTGAAAAGACCTTACTATCCATCTCATTAGCAGTATGTCAATGCCCCACCCGGCTTACTGATGGCGAATCCATTTAATGAGCTGTTCAGACTCAATCTAACATATAGCCCTCTTAACCTGGGCGGGTAAGGTCACGTCCCCTTCCAACCAACCCTAACATAATAGGAGATGTGGCCTACTAGTATTCATCCCTCGTGCACTCATGAATCCACTTGGTCTATACATTGGAGCATCCTACTAGTACCACAAAATTTAAGGACTTTCAGTTAGGGATGCTTGTTACACCCCGTAACCTTAATAGATTTTAGGTGTCAATAATCAATGGAAGACGCAACCTACTGGTATTCAACCCTCATGTACTCATGAATCCACTCGATCTCGACATTGAAGTATCATGTTGGTATCAAAGGATTTAGGGACATTCACCTAGGACGCCTATTACGCCCTGTAACCTAAATAAAATTTTGGTGTCCATAATCTCATATGTTAGCCACATCAATGTTGTGGGAGTACTTTCCTAGATTCGCTAGGACATAAATGTAACGTGACATACATAATGCACAATGCATGAATCACACTATCCAAATCATGCATTAAAACCTATGCGCATTGTACGATCACGTGGGGTGACCCTATCTCGTATGGGTCCCATAAGTATCTCAAGGCCATAAAGTATACGCTATAATCAATCATTACCCATAACAAGCATACAGATGATGCATATGAGTATATGAATGAGCATGGTATCCATTCTACTAAGTATATTATCAATGTCGACCTATCAAGCTAAATACACTATCATGTAATCAAAATGTATCACATACATACATGTTCTCATTCATAAAAAGAGTATGGCCTAGGTGGGGTACCCTTGGATTCCACCTAACTAGTGCTACAATATATACATCAAGGTAGGCTATGGGTACATAGAATCGAACCCTGTATTGGGTCATAAGCGTGCATACAAATACATGTGATAATCAGCATAAGATGGGCTCAATGGATGGGGAGTGGGATCCAAACAGTGGCCCCCTCTATAAATGAAAATGACCATTTGGCATGGCCCACTTGAGACTTGCATTTGCCGCACACTTGGGCCTGTCCACATATAATGGGCTTTAACAAAACAAATGTACAATGCAGATAAAACATATACATTAAAGGTGGTGCCATGGTGGCCCCAAAGAAGTGCCCCAAGTAGGGACCACACGTTGGACAGCATGAATAGGCCCGGTGTCCACATGTGGTCCAAATGAACCAAGGATTTAGCTCACTTTTGGACTCGTGCTCCAAAACGAGCTGTCAAATTGGATGGACAACACAAGTGTACAACAAATATATCAAGGTGGCCGGGCTCCACTGCTGCACAGCGTTGATAAGACACATACTATATGATAAGGTCCAGTTTGGGCGGCTAGATGGGACACGGTAATCATTATAAGGTACACAGCAGACCCTAAAGAATGGTTGGATAGTAAATAAACATTACGGCAAGCCCTTGAAATTTTTTTAAGGTAAGCATTCAAACACCAATTTTCTTCGTGGGGTCATCCAAAACTAAGCCGCACACACTCAAATGGGTTGTCTCATGGATGGATGGCAGGATACAACAAATACATCAAGGTGGGACCCCACAGCCACCCCACGTGCTGGTTGGATGAAAAATAAGCATCATAGCGTGCCTTTGGAAGTTGGATGATAGGTGTCCAATCGCCACCGTTTACTTTGGAACGATCCACCATTACCAGGCCCCACAACTCAAAGTGGGTTGTCCTATGTATGACAACATGGATAAAGCAATTACATCATGGTGGGACCCTCACAGCAGGCCCCACAGCATGGACAAACAAGCATTCCAGCTTCAAGTCGGCCCACCAAAGCCTGTTGGCCTTTCTGGTAGTCAAAATAGTGGGCTGGTTGAGCTGAGGCGCACTCATCATAGCAGGAGTCTCTAGTGGGACCCACATCCCCCAATTAGGTTAAGAAATAAGGATTATAGTGGGCCTAAGAAAGGTTCCAACGGTTAGCGTCATTACCCATTGTTTCCTCTGGTGCGGCCCATCTAAGAGTTGGATCTAACTCATTTTTTGGCCCATAGCCTAAAATGATCTGGTCGACAGAATGGACAAGATGGATAGAATGCATACATCACGGTGGGTCCCACAAAGTGGATCACCTGGTAGACAGCGTGCAACGGCACGCCGTCTCCCGCCATGGCTAACTGTGGCCCCCAAAAGGCTTTGAAACAAAGCTGATATTTGTGGTTTACCTTCAGCCACGTCCATGTGACTTCATGAACAGGTTTGATGGAAAATAAACAATCGGGGTGGGGCTCAGGAAGGTTTTAATGGTGGACATCATTGTTCCTACTGTTTTTGTGGTGTGGTCCACCTAAGATCTGGATGTCTTATTCTTAGACCTTATGCCTAAAATGATATGAAGATATGGATGGACGGTGTGGATGAAACATATACATCATGGTGGGACCAACATTGGCCACCTCGTCACTCCCTTTTTACAACAGAGCCAGTCGCTGGCGCTGGCACCAACAACGTTGATTGACGCTATCTACATGGTATGTATTTATTTTTATTTTTTTAATATATTTTTTATTTATTATCATGTAGGTTCACATTTGTACCATCTACTCCGTCTATCATATATGCCCAAGGAGCTTTTATTGTAGAGCCAGTGGCGGACAGTTTCATGGCCAAGGTAGATCCAAAAAGGCCTGGTTGACAACATAAGTGATCCAGATAGTCAAACCCTAAATCAGGCGTATCTCGCAATCCGGAATGAGTTATCGAATGTCAAATATATGATTTTTGGGTAGGACGAGCTAATTTAGCCACCAACATTGTTACGCTGGATTACGCAAGCTGGATTTGTGAAATACCATCAGATCGATGACTGTTTCCCTATTTTAATTCCATTTTTACTATAAATAGTGAGTTTTAGTTTGATTATAACTCTTCATCCGTTGGGCTTTAGGAGTTGCGCCCAACATGAAAACTGCTTAGAATAATTAGGAAAACAGCGTGGTAAAGTTAAATAGGACAATTACTATTTTTGGCTGAAAACCTTAAGCACTAATAGACATCACGACCATCTATAAATAGTAAGTTTAATATTTATAGTAAGTTGCGAATTCTAGGAGTTTTAATTAGTTGTAGTTTAATTTTAAAATTTCTTCCTTTGCTTCGTATCCCTATTTAAAGGGTTGTGAACTTGTTCATTTCATTCATCAATCAAATTACGAATTTTATAGAATTTATTTCGATTTTTCTTGTTTTTTCCTCGTGAATTTGAGAAGTCTCTGTGAGGAGTCCAGAGAAGCTCCGTGGATTTGGAGTAGTTATCCTTGAGGAAGATGGTGATTGACCTCATCACGTTCATCCTTATGTCAATTAGTACCAGAGCGAGAATTCCCCTTAGGCCGATGGTAAACAACGAAGGAATAAAACAAAATCCTATGGATGGTGATCCAGGGATTTGTTAATTATCTTTCGAAAAGAATGAAAGCTTTTCACTGGGAGAATCAGTTGACCATGCAAGGGCTGCAAGCAACCCTCGATCATCTAGCGAATGCATTACTTCCACCCTGAGCCCTAGGCGATGCTCCACCACCTGTGGTTGTTGTATGACACAGCCCCAATTTCTGTATAGCACTACCAGTGGTAAATCGTAGGGCTACACCAAGTGATTCGAGATCTAGTGACGAGGACATTAATGAAGGCTTTGCCCGACGATAAATCCATGAAGGTGATCATCCAGATCGTGATGAGAGAGACTATCGAGGTAAGGCCGAACTTCATAGTTTTAACGGTTTATTATGCAAAGAAGATTTTCTCGACTGGCTAGCCGAAGTAGAAAGATATTTTGATTACATAGACGTGCCAGAGCATAAAAAGGTGAAATTAGTAGCATTTAAATTCAAATCTGATTCTTCTGCATCGTGGGAGCAATTACAACTCTCATGAGCCTGACAAAATAAGGCGTTCATCTCATCATGGCCATGAATGAGACGCCTTTTTCGATCTCTATTCCTTCCTAATAATTACGAGCAGGTATTGTTCCAGCAATACCAAAACTAACGACAGGGGAATCGAACCATCACCGACTACACAGAAGAATTTCAGCGGTAGGCAATGCGAAATGATTTGTCAAAAACTGAATCAGAAAGTAGCATGATTTATAGGTAGGTTACGATCGACAATTTAGGACCGAGTTCAAATACACTTAGTCATGATCGTGGATGAAGCAGTTCAATTGGCAAGTAGGGCAGAAATTGCAAGAGTTCCTGCTCGACCTTATCCTTCAACTTGACCCCCCATGACGAGTCTCATGTAGGATTCAGCGCTAGCACGAGTAAAAGAGCAAGTAGGAGAACGTCATCAACCTCCTGCAACTGCAAACTGTGATACGAGGAGCGGCTCATTTAGGCCTCAATGTGTAACACCCACAACATCGGGCCCAAGTAAGATTCCAGATCCTTACGTTCGGCCAAAGTCAAACAATTGTTACCGCTATGGCCAACCAGGCCACTTATCAAACACATGTCCTCAACGTTTCTTAGCACACTTGACCATAAACGAAGGGGGCACTGAAGGTGAGGTCGCAGAAGAAGACCCTGACTTTGATGAACATGAACAAGCCACTGAGGAAGGGGTAGATGGCGATGAATGGACGGGTGAGGATCGTAGCGAATCTCTACTTGTGAGGCGATTACTGTACACCCTATGAAAGGAATTACATCCACAGCGACATGATATATTCCGTACGCGGTGCATCATCAATGAAAAAGTCTGTGATGTAATCATAGACAATGGTAGTAGTGAAAACATCATCTTAAGAGTGATGGTGGACAAGTTGTAGTACCAACGACAAAACGTATTTCCCCGTACTTAATTGGCTGAATAAAAAAAGGTGAACAAAACAAAGGTAACTGAACAATGCACTGTCTCATTTTCAATTAGCAAAACTTATAAGGATCAAATACTTTATGACGTAGTCGACATGGAAGCATGCCATATGTTACTCGGTCAACCATGGCAGTCGGACCGTGATGCGACCTACCGAGGACAAGACAATGTTTACCTCTTTGTTAAGGATAGTCAAAAGATAATCATTGCCCTTATGACACCAGAGAATCACCCTGAAGCTTCTAAAGTGGAGGGGAGTTCCCTCCTGACCATTTAAGATTTCATGGAGGAATTCAAGGAAATCGGCGAGATATACGCCATAATGGTGAAGGGCGAGGAATTGGAGCCCTCAAACATTCATCCAGGTTTAAGGCTATTGCTAAATGAATTCAAAGAAGTCTGGCATGAAGATTTACCCAATGGATTGCCCCCCATGAGGGACATGCAACATCATCTAGACATCATCCCTGGGGCTAGCCTACCCAACCGCCTCCATTATCGGATGAGTCCCAAGGAGTGTGAGATACTTCAATAGCAAGTGAAGGAATTGATTTGTAAGGGTCTTTTGAGAGAGAGCATGAGCCCATGTGTCATGCCAGCATTGTTAACACCCAAAAAAAGATGGGAGATAATGCATATGTGTCGATGGCTGGGCAATCAACGAAATTACCATCAAATATCGGTTCCCAATACTGCAGTTGGACGACATGCTCGATATGCTAGAAGAGGCCAAGGTATTCTCTAAGCTAAACCTGAGAAGTGGGTACCATTAGATTTGTATCCGACCTGGTGATGAGTAGAAAATGGCATTCAAGACCAATGAAGGGTTGTATGAGTAGTTGGTCATGCCCTTCGGTCTATCGAACGCACCAAGTACTTTTATGCATTTGATGAATCAAGTGTTAAAACCATTTACTGGCCGATTTATAGTAGTATATTTTGATGACATCCTGATAAATAGACAGGATGAGACAGAGCACAGGGAACATCTCAGGCAGGTGTTGCAGGTCCTACAAGTTAACAAATTGTACCTCAACTTGAAGAAGTGTAGCCTGTTGTTCCTATGATTTGTTGTAACGTCCACAGGCATCCGTGTGGACAATGAAAAGGTGTGAGCCATTAAGGAATGGCCGATCCCGATAAATAATCATGAAGTGAAGAGTTTCCACGGGTTGGCGACCTTCTATCGTCAATTCGTGCAAAATTTTAATACAATAGTCACACATATTACAGATCGCATGAGAAAGGGACCGGTTCAGTGGACCGATGAGGCTAACAAGAGCTTTCATGATATTAAGCATTAATTGTCAACAACACTGGTCTTGGTTCTTCTTAATTTCGACAAGCTGTTTGAGGTTTAGTATGACGCTTTATATGTCAGAATTAGAGGAGTATTATCACAGGAAGGTATGCCGATAGCCTTCTACAGCGAGAAGCCCAGCGAAGACCGAAAGAAGTGGTTGACGTATGAGCTTGAGTTGTACGCAGGAGTGGCTGGTTATGTGTTCCTGACATCCCTGACTTGAGACGGGAGGTTCTCGAGTTGGCCCATAGTTCTAAGCTTGTGATGCATCCAGGTAGCACGAAGATGTATCAGGATATGAGAAGATCATATTGGTGGGACAATATGAAGGTCCATATTGCTGAGTTTGTCTCTCGTTGTCTCATGTGCCAGCAGGTCAACGCAGAGCATCGCCGACCTCCTGGGTTGCTGCAGCCCATGCCTATAGCAGAATGGAAGTGGGACTTCATCTCTATGGATTTTATTTCTGGGTTGCCGAGAACGAGGAAGGGATATGACTCTATTTGGGTGATCGTTGACCGATTGACGAAGTCGGCGCATTTCTTACCGATCAGAGTCATAAACTCTGCAGACGAGTTGGCTAGGTTGTATATCAAGGAGATTGTGCGTCTGCATGGAGTTCCCTTGGAGATTGTGTCTGATAGAGACACGCGTTTCACATCTATCTTCTGGACTCATATTCAGGAAGCGATGGGTGTGAAACTGAAGTTCAACACCGCGTTTCATCTGCAGACAGATGGGCAGACGGAACGCGTGAATCAGGTCCTAGAAGACATGTTGCGAGCTTGTGTTTTAGATTTCAAGGACAGTTGGGATGATTGTCTTCAGTATGCAGAGTTCGTGTATAATAACAGTTTCTAGACGAGTATTGGCATGGCTCCCTATGAGGCGTTGTATGGTCGCCCGTGCAGAGCACCGCATTGCTGGGAAAAAGTTGGCGAGCGTAGTTTGCTTGGCCCAGAGTTGGTGCAGGTGACTTCAGAGAAAGTTGACGTTATTCGACGTCGACTTCTGACAGCCCAGAGTAGGCAGAAGAGTTATGCTGATACGAGGCATCGACCGCTTGAGTTTGAGGTTGGAGCCATGTATTTCTGAAGGTCTCTCCTATGAAGGGAGTTCTGCGATTCGGTAAGAAGGGGAAGCTGACGCTGAGATTTATTGGTCCATTTCAAGTTCTGGATCGAGTGGGAGCGGTAGCATACCGCCTTGCTTTGCCCACACCTCTTGCGGGCGTGCATAACGTATTTCATGTTTCTATGCTGAAGAAGTACGTTCATGATCCTTTGCATATTATCAGTTGGGAGCAAGTGCAGTTGAGTGAGGATGCCACTTATGTACTGCGACCGATGCGTATTCTCGACAGGAAAGAGCAGGTATTGCGTAGCAAGGTTATCCCTCTTATGAAGGTGCTATGGACGCATCATAGTGAGGAGGAGGCTACTTGGGAATCTGAAGCTGAGGTCAGGAAGAGCTACCCTCAGATCCTTGAGGAATATGAGAAGGTATGAATTTCGAGGACGAAATTTCCTTTAAGGGGGGTAGATTGTAATGACCCTGAAAATTTTGTGCCAAGACCCGAGTATTACCTCTATTTTCCTTATAAGCTTTTTGGGATAATTAGCGCTTAACTCGATTGCTTGTGAAATTTGCATCAATCACTTTAAATTGGATCTGCATGACTCAAAACTTGTAGATTAGTTAGCGCTAGGTTACTCTGCAATCTGGGATTCATCACTAAATCCAATTGTTCTTGGGATTTTTTGGAAGTTCTGGATCGGACCTAAACCGCGCGTCGAAAGTCTGATAGCGATGATCTTAGGTTGTTCCGGTCACCATGTTGGACTTGACCATCACCTCAAAAATCAAGTCCAGATGATGTTCTGGGTCGATTTAATTGAGTCCGAAGTGAAGAGTGTGAGAACGGTTGGAAATTTAATAAGATTTTATGAAATCTGAGTCGTGTCGCTTGCGCGATGATTTTAAGCAATCTGACCGTTGGATTCTGACCCAATTTCACCCTCTAATCATGATCGAGATTCGGTGACTGTTGAATTGAGAGTGGTCCGCCACGGCTGATCTAAAGATCCGGTCGGTACGAAAACTCAGCTTGACCAAGATCCATGGTCAGTGAGCTTAAGTCCGACCTTTCGTGGTAATAGGCCCACCGGAAGTGCTTCGTTGGATCGAGAGAGGCTTGTTTTGGTTATACCCTAAGTATACATTGACCTTGGGGTTATTTTCATCAATATTAGGCCTATTTATAGACCTTAAAACCCTAGCTCTCTTTTCCATACGAATTTTCTTAACCCTAGCTAAGTGAGAGAGAGGAAAAGAGAGAGAAAGTGAGAGAGAAGTTGGTGAATCATCTTAGATTCTTTCCTGTTCGTCTTCATCCTTAAACCTTCACTTTTGAATCGTTCTTCCGGCGATTCTGAGTTCATCCTTGGGTAAGTTAACCTAACCCTAATCTGTTTTAGAGCTTAGAATAGTCTTGTGTTGTTGTAGCTCATTTCTATTCTTGCCTTAGGTTATCCTGTCGCCGTTGACGAAGACATATCGTCTGAAATCAGTTCGGTGTTCTTTCTGGATTAAGGTGCGGACTTCAATCGTATAGGTTATGGTTTTCAAGGCTTTCAATGCCAGTGAATGGTTTATTCTTGCTATGGATGAGATTTCACATGCCAAATGTTATGTTTATGTTGTGTTCCTGATATGCATGTGATTTATTGAGATTTGTGTATTCTATGTGTATGTATAAAGTACCATATATGTATAAAATATGCACATGTGTTTGCCATGATTATTTGTCGTGTATGTATGCTAGATGTATGTGTGTCAACTCCTTGGCAAAAGGAATTGTCCAAATGTTGTAGATGTTGAGGCGACCTCTGAAGCAGAGCAGGAGATTGATGATGATGAGGCTGCTTTCTCTTTTATACAGTTTTCAGACGGGTTCTAGTGAGCCTCGTTCTGATGCGCGGGATGCTGGGATTTCTTTTGGGAATTAAATGATGTAATTTGATACTTATAATTTTGATAGTAACACTTGAAATTACGACCTGGTATGTATATGTATTTCAGGGATCTGCACATGTACACATTTATTTCTATAAGTCTTCCGCTTGCTTTCTTCACTTATCCCTGAATTATATTTGTTATTTGGCTTAATCTATTCCATGTTTTATGCGCTAATACAGACAATATACATCCATCATTGAATATGTTGCATAAGTGATGTTTTGGAACTCGGGAGCTGAGTTATGCTCGACCCCCGAATTTCAGGGCGTTACAAGTTGGTATCAGAGCATGATTTGGATTAAACCGAACCTGGGTTATGGTCACACACCGCACGCTGTCGCCACTTTAGTGTATTTAGGTGCGGGTTTATCGTAGATTGTGTGTTTGTGCTCCATTGCTTCTATCGGCGAAAGTTTACTGAAAACGATCGCCGAGATCGAGTCTGTACTCTCTCCTAATCACACACAGCGACCCGAAACCTCTCATAGACCATCTATTAATGAGTTTAGATGGTTTATTCTCCCATTTCAACCCTTCAATCTTCAAGAAATCTCAGTTTGAATCAGATTTCTGCCCGAATGACCCGATAGGCGTCAAATCATGCAAAGGGGCCGATCGGGGCATTTCCAGTAGGGCCCAGGCGAGAACCCACATCATTTGGAGCATGGGGGACCAGGAAGACCTCGTCCAAACGGCGAGCCATCGCCAGTCAGTCCAGAGACCGGCGATATCATCGCCGGTTCGGCAAGGGCTCACCGATCAGTGGGCCGGCTCGGGCCGACGTTTGTTTGGCCTAGTGTGGCCCACCCCTCCATGGTTTGCTGGTTTAAACTTCTTCTAAACCCTACTTCCTTCACAATCCTCCCTCCCAAGCTCTCTTTTTCTTCAAGTTCTTCTCCAAACTCCTTCAAATCTCTTCCAAATCTTCTTCTTCTTCCATTTTCGTGCAACCCTACCTACCCATCTCAAAACCCTCACCCCCATTGCTGTCTACATCTCCTTTTCTTCTCATTTGGGCTCTCAAATCCTCTTTTGGGATCTCTAGTGTGTGGAAGCTTCACCTTTCTTCCTATTTCTCTCTTTCTCTCATTTTCTCATGGCCCTCTTTGAGTTTATCACGACCATCTTTTCCATTTCCTCCCTTCTTTCTTTGATGGGGAAGAAGAGAACGCCCATGGATGAAGCCGGGCCTAGCCGCCCAACCCGTGCACGGAGGTCGAGAGGTGCCGCTGCGAGCACGTCCGCCACTCGTGAATTCCAGGCCAAGCGGGACCTTGATCCTCGAGCTCTCATTGGTAGGACTTTGTTGGCGGAGCTATCGCATGGAGTCTATGAAGGCCGTAGGGTCCTTTTTGAGGCTCATATTGATCCGCGGCTATATGGCGAGTTCCTGTTATTGGAGCGTCTGGAAGGGGCTGGTTGGTGTCCCTTGTTCGAGGGCGAGTATCGCTCGAATGCAAGTACTGTTCGAGCTTGTTATGCCAATATTCGTGATCCTTCGCTGGAGCCTCTGCAGTTCAAGATTCTTTGTGGTAGCGGTCGGGAGGTTATAGTCAAAGTCGCTTTGATATCCTGACTCCTGAATGTGCCACTTGGTGAAGTGCATGTCAGCAAGAAGGATTTGAACAGTATGCGCGAGAGGGATCGTCGCACCCGATCCTTGTGTGGTCGTCTGGTCGAATGGCAGCCTAATAGGAGTCTTCTGGCTACTAACATGACGGACGACTTCCGCTTGCTTCACCACATGTGTACGTTCAATGTATATCCCAGGTGGAGCAACTGCAGCGAGTGTACACGCCTGATGGTAGATTTTCTGTATTAGGTGGGGCAAGAAGCGAAGTTGTGTGTGCCGACATACATCTTGCGTCAGATTATTCTCATCGCTCGTTCGACTAGGAGGACCAAGTCGCTTCCATTTGGACGCCTCATTTGCAAGCTTGCGCAGAGTTCGGCTATAGGCTTGGAGCAGAGAAGCCGGTTCCTGTTCGTCATATTAACCTGACGACCCTTAAGCAGATGGAGATTGGTTCTGGTCGACAAGCCTCAGAGAGTGAGGATGAGGCAGAGAGTGATGATGAAGAGAGTTATGCTGAAAGTGGTGCTGAGATTGAAGAAGAAACAGAGCAGGACGAGGAAGAGGTAGAGGCACAGGATACGAGTGAGAGCTCTCCTCCTATGGCACCAGAGCAGAGCGCAGATCAGGCTGCCAGGGATGCCCGTATTATTTGGCTTGAAGAAGGTGACTCGAACTCTGAAGTCTATCCTGTGTTGCTTGCAGGATAAGGGTGCCCCGCCTCCATCTCCTGATTCCGACGAGTAGTTGTCGTTGTGGTCGTCCTTTGCTTTGTTCGTTGTTTCTTTCTGTATGTTGTCGTTGTTGGCTTTGTAGTTGAAGCTGTTTGTAGTTGTTTGTTGTTGTTTGAAGTGTTAAATGTTGTAGTTCACATGCTTTCCTGTCGTAATTCATGTAATGCTGCACTACTTGTATTGCGACAAATTTTGTTAAATGGAATGCATGTTGTTTATTGTTGAAGTTGTGCTGTGAATGCTGTGTGGATGGATTATGTGGACGTAGAATCTTACAGGTTGCATCCTCTGTTCAATGTAGGGTATGCCTCCTAAGGGTTCGAAGTCTTCGGCCCGTCTCTCCTTAGTTGAGTCGCTTGCTGGGGTTCCTCCCTTGAGCGATAGCCAGACGGATCCACAGGCGGGCCCGTCTCATGCCGGTGTTGGGCCGACACCTATGGCTCCTCCAATCATGCCTTCGGTTCCTGAGCCGAGCCGTGCATCTTCGTCTGCTCCGCCGTCTGATAGGTTTGAGCAGATGATGCTGTTGATGCAGCAGCCTTCGTGTCAGAGCAGCAGCAGAAGCTGAGCAGCAGTTCCTATCTTCCATGGCTGGCATCTTCCCTCAGTCAGTGGGGGCGACTCCTACTTCACCTTGCCTCAACTGGGAGCGCCGGCGAGCGGCACTTTGAGTGATTCCAGCGCACGACCTCCCACAATGCGGGTTCTCATGGGCAGGAGGCCGAGTATTGGATCGATCGCATCTCTAAGATGCCGAGACCGCTGCACTGCTAGGTTGAGCAAGTTGAGCTTGCCTCCTTCATGTTTGAGAAGGAGGCCATATGGTGGGACAGTGTTCTTCGTAACCGTCGAGGAAGGATTTGAGTGGTCGTGGCGGGCGTTTGAGGCACGCTTCCACGAGAAGTATTTCCCGATTACCGACATGAGAAGGAGAGTGAGTTCCTTCGCCTACGCCGGGGAGGGCTGTCGGTGACGAAGTATGAGAACCGGTTCACTGAACTAGGTCAGTATGTGCCTTTGATTCTGGGCGATCAGCCGATGAGGATGCGGCGCTTTTCTGAGGGATTGAGGCCTGAGATCCAATCGAAGATATGATGTGCTAGCATTTCTTCTTATGCGGAGTTGGTGAGCATGTCCTTGCGAGCAGAGCAGGACAGGGACAGGTCGTCCCGTATGCGAGCACTGATGGTTCCTAGGCCGCGACCGGACTTTCAGGGTGCGCCTTTTCTCGGCAAGAGGCCGCGGGCAGATTCTCCTCCTAGGCGTTCAGCGCCGCCCGCTCAGCAGATGCGAGCTGATCTTCGCTGTTCGTATTGTGGGAAGGCGGGGCATTTGGACCGTTTTTGCTTTTCGCGTATGCTGGCCGGTGGTTTTACTACACCACAGAGGATTAGCCGTCCGATGCCTCAGGTTATTTCTCCTCCACCTCTTCGATCAGCGCCAGCTCATCCATCCTTCAGACCTGCAGTACCTAGCTTCAGGCCACCTCAGCGGCCCATGGTTCCTCCGCCGAATTGTCAGCAGCAGGCTCGTGTTCATGCGCTCTCAGCTGAAACGCCTATGTCTGACTTGGTGCCGAGATCCTTCGAGGTGACAGCGCACATTGAAGGTATTCCCGTTTCTATGTTGGTGGATACAGGGTCCACTACCTCTCTTATATCTTATGCGGCAGTTAGGCGTTTGGGTCTGAGCACTGTTTTTATCCAAGGAGTGACGCTTACTACCGCTACGGGGATTTCCTCTGCTATGAACAAGCGTTGTATGGATTGTTTGGTCGATCTAGGGAGTGGATCGATCCGTGTTGATTTCTTTGTCGCACCTCTTTATCATTACGATGTTATTATGGGTATGGATTAGCTCACGAGGATGCGAGCTGAGATTGATTGTGAAGCAAGGTCGGTGACCATCCATGGACCTGAGGGCGAGACAGTTACTTTCCCTGTTTAGGTCAGTTACCCTCTTCATCTTGATTATTATACTTCTCTGTTGGAGAGTATGGCTGAATCGGCGTTAGTTAGTACGCCGGTAGTTCGGGAGTTTGAAGATGTGTTTGAGTCGATTCCTGGATTACCTCCTCAGCGTGAGATTGATTTTACTATCAATCTCATGCCTGGTGCGGCTCCCATTTCTTTGCCCACCTATCGTATGCCTCCGAGTGAAATGGAGGAGTTGAGGAAGCAGATAGATGGTTTGCTGAATTTGGGTTTTATTCGGCCTAGTGTGTCTCCTTGGGGAGCACCTGTCTTGTTTGTGAAGAAGAAAGATAGTTCCTTGCGATTATGTATTGATTATCGCAGGCTGAATCTGGTAACTGTGAAGAATAAGTACCCTTTGCCCAGGATTGATGATCTGTTTGATCAGTTGAAGGGGGCACGGTACTTTTCGAAGGTTGATCTGCAGTCAGGGTATCATCAGTTACGCGTCAAGGATGGGGACGTGCAGAAGACCGCTTTCATGACTAGCTTCGGTCACTATGAGTTCCTTGTGATGTCGTTCGGTCTTATGAACGCACCGGCCGTGTTCATGGATCTAATGAACAGGGTGTTTCGGCCATTCTTGTTCCGATTCATCATTGTTTTTATCGATGACATCTTGATATATTCTGTAAGTCGGGAAGAACACGAGGAGCACTTAAGAGCGGTTTTGGATACTCTTAGGAAGAATCAGCTCTTTGCGCAGTTTAAGAAGTGTGATTTCTGGAAAGAGGAAGTCAAGTTCCTGGGACATGTGGTGTCCAAGGAAGGGATAGTTGTCGATCTTGCCAAGGTAGCTGCAGTGCAGGATTGGAAGCAGCCTAGTTCAGTTACTAAGGCAAGGAGCTTTCTGGGTCTTGCAGGCTATTATCGACGCTTCATTCAAGACTTCTTGAAGATTGCCAGATCGTTGTCGCAGTTGACACGGAAAGATTTGAAGTTTGCTTGGAATGAGAGGGCGGAGGTAGCTTTTTAAGAGCTGAAGGACAAGTTGACGTCCGCCCCTGTGCTAGAATTGCCAGAGAAAGGGGTTAAGTATATTATATATACTGACGCCTCTCGCGTTGGTCTGGGTTGTGTCCTTACGCAGAAGGACAGGGTGATCGCTTATGCTTCGCGTCAGTTGAGGAAACACGAAGAGAATTACCCTACGCACGACCTGGAGTTAGCAGCTGTCATTTTCGCATTAAAGCTCTAGAGACATTACCTCTATGGTGAGGAGTTCAAGCTCTTTTGCGACCACAAGAGCCTTAAGTACATTTTCACGTAGCGTGACTTGAATATGAGGCAGCGCCGATGGATGGAAACATTGAAGGACTTTAAGTTCGATGTTTCATACCATCCGGGCAAGGCGAACCTTGTGGCAGATGCGTTGAGTCGCAAGAAGGCTATTAAGTTTGCGGCTCCGCTGATGATAGCAGAGTGGGATATGTTGGAGTTTGTGCGAGATTTTGAGGAGAAGTTTACGGTAGTTAAGCCGTATGAGGTTATCGCACACATTCGTGTACAGCCCCTTATCGACGAGAAGATCGTTGCAGCTCAGGCAGATGATGAGCTTTTAGTGAAGATGAGGAAGCGGGTTGGTACAGATGAGAACTCCGACTGGAGTGTTAGTTCTGATGGGGGCCTACGTTTTCGTGGCCGGTTATGTGTTCCTGACATCCCTAACTTGAGACGGGAGGTTCTCGAGTTGGCCCATAGTTCTAAGCTTGCGATGCATCCAGGTAGCACGAAGATGTATCAGGATATAAGAAGATCATATTGGTGGGACAATATGAAGGTCCATATTGCTGAGTTTGTCTCTCGTTGTCTCACGTGCCAGCAGGTCAAGGCAGAGCATCGCAGACCTCCTGGGTTGTTGCAGCCCATGCCCATAGCAGAATGGAAGTGGGACTTCATCTCTATGGATTTTATTTCTAGGTTGCCGAGAACGAGGAAGGGATATAACTCTATTTAGGTGATCGTTGACCGATTGACGAAGTCAGCGCATTTTTTACCGATCAGAGTCACAAACTCTGCAGACGAGTTGGCTAGGTTGTATATCAAGGAGATTGTGCGTCTGCATGGAGTTCCCTTGGAGATTGTGTCTGATAGAGACAAGCGTTTCACATCTATCTTCTGGACTCGTATTCAGGAAGCGATGGGTGTGAAACTGAAGTTCAGCACCGCGTTTCATCCGCAGACAGATGGGCAGACGGAACGCGTGAATCAGGTCCTGGAAGACACGTTGCGAACTTGTGTTTTGGATTTCAAGGACAGTTGGGATGATTGTCTTCAGTATGCAGAGTTCGCGTATAATAACAGTTTCCAAGCAAGTATTGGCATGACTCCCTATGAGGCGTTGTATGGTCGCTCGTGCAGAGCACCGCATTGCTGGGCAGAAGTTGGCGAGCGTAGTTTGCTTGCCCCAGAGTTGGTGTAGGTGACTTCAGAGAAAGTTGATGTTATTCGACGTCGACTTCTGACAGCCTAGAGTAGGCAGAAGAGTTATGCTGATACGAGGCGTCGGCCGCTTGAGTTTGAGGTTGGAGACCATGTATTTCTGAAGGTCTCTCCTATGAAGGGAGTTCTGCGGTTCGGTAAGAAGGGGAAGCTGACGCCGAGATTTATTGGTCCATTTCAAGTTCTGGATCGAGTGGGAGCGGTAGCATACCGCCTTGCTTTGCCCAAACCTCTTGCGAGCATGCATAACGTATTTCATGTTTCTATGCTGAAGAAGTACGTTCCTGATCCTTCGCATATTATCAGTTGGGAGCAAGTGCAGTTGAGTGAGGATGCCACTTATGTACTGCGACCGACACGTATTTTCGACAGGAAGAAGCAGGTATTGCGTAGCAAGGTTATCCCTCTTGTGAAAGTGCTATGGACGCATCATAGTGAGGAGAAGGCTACTTAGGAATCTGAAGCTGAGGTCAGAAAGAGCTACCCTCAGATCCTTGAGGAATATGAGAAGGTATGAATTTCGAGGACGAAATTTTCTTTAAGGGGGGTAGATTGTAATGACCCTAAAAATTTTGTGCCAAGACCCGAGTATTACCTCTATTTTCCTTAGAAGCTTTTTGGGGTAATTAGCGCTTAACTCGATTGCTTGTGAAATTTGCATCAATCACTTTAAATTGGATCTGCATGACTCAAAACTTGTAGATTAGTTAGCGCTAGGTTATTCTGAAATCTGGGATTCATCGCTAAATCCAATTGTTCTTGGAATTTTTTGGAAGTTCTGGATCAGACCTGGACCGCGCGTCGAAAGTCTGAGTCTGGAGTGAAGAGTGTGAGAACGGTTGGAAATTTAATAAGATTTTATGAAATCTGAGTCGTGTCGCTTGCGCGATGATTTTAAGCAATCTGACCGTTGGATTCTGACCCAATTTCACCCTCTGATCAGGGAAGGTGGCCCAGGCATGTTCTTGTGCTTGTGGACCTGATCGAGATTCGGTGACTGTTGAATTGAGAGTGGTCCGCCACGGCTGATCTAAAGATCCGGTCGGTACGAAAACTCAGCTTGATCAAGATCCATGGTCAGTGAGCTTAAGTCCGACCTTTCGTGGTAATAGGCTCACCGGAAGTGCTTCGTTAGATCGAGAGAGGCTTGTTTTGGTTATACCCTAAGTATACCTTGACCTTGGGGTTATTTTCATCAATATTAGGCCTATTTATAGACCTTAAAACCCTAGCTCTCTTTTCCATACGAATTTTCTTAACCCTAGCTCAGTGAGAGAGAGGAAAAGAGAGAGAAAGTGAGAGAGAAGTTGGTGAATCATCTTAGATTCTTTCCTGTTCTTCTTCATCCTTAAACCTTCACTTTTGAATCGTTCTTCCGGCGATTCTGAGTTCATCCTTGGGTAAGTTAACCTAACCCTAATCTGTTTTAGAGCTTAGAATAGTCTTGTGTTGTTGTAGCTCATTTTTATTCTTGCCTTAGGTTATCCTGTCGCCGTTGACGAAGACATATCGTCTGAAATCAGTTCGGTGTTCTTTCTGGATTAAGGTGCGGACTTTAATCGTATAGGTTATGGTTTTCAAGGCTTTCAATGCCAGTGAATGGTTTATTCTTGCTATGGATGAGATTTCACATGCCAAATGTTATGTTTATGTTGCGTTCCTGATATGCATGTGATTTATTGAGATTTGTGTATTCTATGTGTATGTATAAAGTACCGTATATGTATAAAATATGCACATGTGTTTGCCATGATTATTTGTCGTGTATGTATGCTAGATGTATGTGTGTCAACTCCTTGGCAAAAGGAATTGTCCAAATGTGTGTATTTCAACATACGTTATGTATGTTGTGTTATGTATTCTAAGTGTTTGTAGAAATGTCTAAATGATCTAAAGTGTGATATATCAACCTAGTATGGGCATTGAGAAGCGATTCTCAACTCTCCCACTAGTGTGTATGATTTCCTTCATGCAAGTTTCATTCCTTGTTGTTTAATTTCAAGTCTTACTTATGTTTAAATCCAAGTTAAGTTGATATTCTTCAAATGCTTACATACCATATGATTTGAGTTGTTGTTCCATTACTATTCTCAATTGTAGATATGAATATCTGTTGTAATGGAATGTGTGTGGGACTATGAGTTAGTCCAGGAAATCGGTAATCGGCCTTAAGATTGTGGCTGAGGTTGCTTTCGCCACGAAGGACGTGATTAGACGAACCCGAGTCATATTAAAGTTGTTGGCAATGGTTTGGCCACACGGAGTGTTTGCGCACTCTATGTCGTTCAACCCAACGTGCGCTCGTGCTAGTCGAGTTCGTCAAGTAACCCGATTGTCCGATGTATGTTCACCATATATGAATGCTACTGTTTGAATCTAGGGTACCGAACTTACCGATGACATCCTGATAACCATTGTACTTTGATCCGCAAAGACTCATGAGCCGGACATGGTGGTATGGGACACCGTGGTCGAGCTGTCGGCCTACGCTGGGGTGACGAGCCTCCCCGTAATGACCAGTGAGCAACCAAACTCGTGAGCCGATTATAGTGGTATGGGACACTATATTCGTGCTGTCGGCCTGCATTGATTGGTGACGAGCCCTTTGTAGTGACCTCGAGCATACCTGGATACTGCATTGAGGTGACGAGCCTTAGTGTAGTAACGAAGGTATGATAGGCGTGCATTGATTGGTGATGAGCCCTTTGCAACGACCTGAAAACATATGATCGTATGAGATTGTCTAGGACTGACGACCCTAGAATGGATCACTGTTTGGATGATGATATGAGGAAGGTATCTTAGCTTCCCAATCCTGTTGTATGAAAAGGACTAATAACAACTTGGTAATCATGTTCATGCACCGCATTTGCATGTGCTTTGTAGACGTAGCGCACTTTGAGGCGATGTCATGCGTAACGTAAGATGAAGATGCTGAGGGTGTACTCGTGAGGGCACGCATCATTCTTCATACATTCTTGCATTAACAAGAGTACTTAGGACATGTTTAATTGTTCTGCTTTATCATTACTGCTTGATTGAACTGATAACATGTTAACCTGTGCTTTATTGTTCCACTGAGTTGATCACTCACTCCCACGTTCTGGGGCGGTGTTAAACACCCACCAGACTCTGTCTTAGTTGCTGATGTTGCAGATGTTGAGGCGACCTTTGAGGCAGAGTGGGAGATTGATGATGATGAGGCTGCTTTCTCTTTTATGTAGTTTTCAGACGGGTTCTAGTGAGCCTCGTTCTGATGTGAGGGATGCTGGGATTTCTTTTGGGAATTAAATGATGTAATTTGATACTTATAATTTTGATAGTAACACTTGAAATTACGACCTGGTATGTATATGTATTTCAGGGATCTGCACATGTACACATTTATTTCTATAAGTCTTCCGCTTGCTTTCTTCACTTATCCCTGAATTATATTTGTTATTTGGCTTAATCTATTCCATGTTTTATGCGCTAATACAGACAACATACATCCATCATTGAATATGTTGCATAAGTGATGTTTTGGAACTCGGGAGCTGAGTTATGCTCGACCCCCGAATTTCAGGGCGTTACACAACGTCTTGGACCTGACCGAGTATCATGAACCAAAGCAAGACGAGAACTCGAGGATGAGTTCTTTTGAAGTGGAAGGGACTGAAAAGGCCCGGTCGACGACAGAAGTGATTCAGACAGTCAGACCTTAAATCGGGCGTATCTCGCAATCTAGAATGAGTTATCAGACGTAAAATATATGATTTTGGGGTAGGACGAGCTACTTTAGCTACCCAACCTCGTTACGCCGGGTTATGCAAGCCAGATTTGTGAAATACCATCAGATCGACGGTTGTTTCCCTATTTTAATTTCATTTTTACTATAAATAGTAAGTTTTAGTTTGATTATAACTCTTCATCCGTTGGGCTTTAAGAGTTGCGCCCAACATGAAAAGTACTTAGAATAATTAGGAGAACTGCGTGGTGGAGCCAAATAGGACCATTACTATTTTTGGCTGAAAACCTTGCGCACTAGTAGACATCACGACCGTCTATAAATAGTAAGTTTACTATTTATAGTAAGTTGTGAATTCTAGGAATTTTAGTTGTAGTTTGATTTGAAATTTCTCCCATTGCTTAATATCCCTATTTAAAGGGTTGTGAACTCGTTTATTTCATTCATTAATCAAATTACGAATTTTATATAATTTATTTCTATTTTTCTCTATTTTTCCTCGTCGATTCGAGAAGTCTCTATGAGGAGTCTAGAGAAGCTCCATGGATTCGAATTAGTTATCCTTGAGGAAGACGGTGATCGACCTCATCATGTTCATCCCTGCGTCAGCTTTGAATCAAGCTGAAATATGTATTTTTCCATCATCCAGATCTATGTGATCTTATCAACATATTAGATGGAAAATAAATATCATAGTGGGCCACACATGGTGGTCCATGTTGTGACAATGTGGTGCCCACTAACAGTTCACAAAAACCAAAAAAGGAAAGGTAAAAGCAAAGGAAAAGAGGAAAAGGGAACTTTGGCCATCAGGTGGGCTCATCACTAGGGGGTCTTATACACATAACCATACATACACAAAGTATGTCCCACCCTTGTGGACCCACTAAAATGAAAGGAACAAAGGGAATATGAGGAAAAACTCCACCCTTGCACTCACAATGAAAATGAACGGTCGAATCGGGTCAAATATGTGATCAAACAGCTTGTATCATGATCGGGGCCGTCCAAACTAGCCTTCTCCCCTAATATTCTCTATTTCCCTCACAACTCTCTCCATGCCTTCTCAATCTCTCTTTTTTTTTTTTCTTCTAATCTCTCTCAAATCTCTCACCTTATCCTGATCTCTGCTCTTTTCTTTCTAATCTTCTTCTTCTTCTTCTTCTTCTTCTTCTCTCTCTCTCTCTCTCTCTCTCTCTCTCTCTCTCTCTCTCTCTCTCTCTCCTCAAACCCTAGCTAGAGAAATGGGACAGACTCATACGTATTGATTTTTGGAGTTTTTGAGATTTTGGGATAGGGAGAGGATTAGAAAGGGAGAGGAGTAGGAAGGAAAGAAAAAGTGAAGAGAAATAATGGGTTAGCTAGGTGGGAGGGTAGATGTCGACTTTGGAGGCTCTCTTACATGTGGAAAGGGAGAAAAGGGTTAAAATGAGCAACTATAGAGATTAGGTGGCACTTAAGTAGGTTTATTAAGATAATTAGCATGATGGGTGATGGATTGATGGAGAAAAAAAGTGATGGGTGATGGATTGATGGATTGATTAGCAAGATTCCTCTGGATTTACGTAAGTGGGGCTCATGCCTCGTGTATGTTGTGTGGCTCACCTCTAATTGTGCCAACGATAGCATCTTCCAAACCAGATATCGTAACGAGGCATGTCATGTGGCATTGGAATCGCAATGCTTGTTCAGTTGCCAGGGTATAGGCTCGATTCATTGTGGTACAAAAACATGGTATTCGATCGGTGCTCGCCAATCCAATCCATTCTGGGTATGCCAACACCGAAAACAAAATATACAAAGGGTTAATTAGGGTACGGGTCTTACAAGATGAGTACTAATGTTATGTCAGGAAGTATCGTAATTGGTACCATTTTACTATGATCTAGACACAGTACTGTTGATTTTTGGAGTAGCAGTATTATTCCCAACATCATCAAGATAGAGATGATTATTACAAGCCACCGCGCAACTCTATGTGGGTCTAAGCCACAGCCAGTCACATCATTAATAAGTATATTTCTTAATTTCTATTTCTTTTACTTTTGAATAAATTGGTTGTGCTTTCACATAAGTCTTTATACGTTTGTAAATGTTATGCATTCAATTTAAATATAAATGTATTAGTTCAATCAGACAGTATATACCTTAGGACCGTATACAAAGGGAACCTATTATCTACACTTCTTTTTTGAGATGTTGTGATTTAAAAGTATGTATGAAGGCCTTTTTTCATAATCCCTTAAGTTTCATTGAAAAATTCGAACATTTTTCCAATGTTTCCCCATGTTTCCCAAAAAGTTTGATGCAATATTACCCAATACAAGCAATATATCCCATGCAATAACTGATACATATCCGTATCCAAAGGATGTGATATGTAATACGATACCGATATTTTGAAATACTGGTTGGAACAAGTGTCATTAAGTTTAAAGATTTTTCTAAAAGGGGCAAGTGCATGTATACAAATATTTGTACTCATTTTCCTTCTATGCAAAGTAGGAAAAATTATTGGAAAGATGTATTGAAAGGGTGAATATCCCGTAGTTTTTCATTTTGGATGTGTGATAACCATTATTTTGATTTTGGATGTGTGATAACCATTATTTTGATTTTTGATATAGATCAACAAAATTACACCAAAAGTGGAGGGGGTCACCAAATTGATCAAATTGAGCAAGTTATATTTATAATGATCAAATTAATCTCTTGAAAGTAATTAAAGGCAACTACATAGAACATGTTCTTTAGTTAATTCAACTGAATATAGCATGTTCTTTAGTTGCTTCCAACATATCAATTTGATCATTTCTTTAGAAATGAAACAAACAAATCTTTCCTTTTCCATGAAATAGTATTGGTAATCAAGTATATGATTTTAAGTAAATGAATACCTGTGCCGAGTACTTATTGTTGAAGGCAATCAGATCTGCCAGAGATCTAACAGGAGAATGGACAAGCTCCGAAAGGTATGTATTTATTGATTCTTTGAACTCCGTCAATAATGCAATTTGTTCCCCACTCATAGTGAATATTTCACTCACGTTTGCTATCTCCAAATTGTCCACCAAGATTGCACCTCTTCGCCTTCAATGAAACAAAATATATGGAGGGTTAGTTTTCTTTAATTGTCATTGAGAATGGTTTTTGTCTGTTGGGCAACCTCAATGTGATGGACAACACTCCATGTACCTTAAATGCCACGGTTAGAAGATTCTATCCACGGAGTATTTGATCTCTTTCACATTAGCAATCCATAGCGAGGTCTCATAGTTAACAATTCTGATCACTATACAAGTTCATTTGTAAACTAGAAAATTGATGTAAGACAGGTAAAGGCCAAATTAATTGGAGGGCCAAGATTGAACAAATTTAGGATGAACGAGCTCAATTGGGTAGAAACGGCTTAAATGTGCACTATAACTTTTAGCGGCCATAACTTTACCACTAGATCGTGCATGTATAATATACCAATGGAAGAGATTTTAAAAAGAAAAAAGTTAAAACTTAAGTACCATTTTTCTTAGGGTTTTCAAAGTCTAACGATGGTCTAGAGTCCTTGTTGTAGACATTCAATTATTTACAAGTTTTGGTAGGATTATACATCTTTTTAATATTTTGGAAAAGTGTCATGTTTCAAGTCAAATTAGGGTATAGGGTTTCTTTGCTTATATGAGGCCATCATATGCATTGTAGACTTTAGTCAATACTATCAATTATATTTCTCATTTTTAGAGGTTTCACTCCTCTTGTGGATTCAAAGACTATTTTTGAGAAAAAGACGGTAATATCTTCTCTTTTATCCATGCACCAACTTCATTAAAAACCCAAGTGAACTATAGATATCCTCGGTCATGCATCATATTTGAATTACAAGTAGAAATGGGAGGGAAAATGAAAACTAAAGCATTCAATATTATTTGCATGAATATTATTGAAAAATAGCTTTATATTGTTTGGAAAGCATGTAGAAATTTTATTTTCATTAGATAATGGTCATCTTATTTCATTTGCAAAATAAATAAATAAATCCTAACTATGGAAAAGTCTAATAATTCACTTCAGGAATTCCCTCTTTTCTTTGTTATCCAAACATGCTAGTACATCGAATTAAGGGAAAACTACATTCTTTTATTTGCAATTCTATTGTATCCGCTGTATCCAAACATGAAAAGGTTGAAAATAGGATAATATAGCATAGCATATGGATAATGTAGCACAATGAATTCATTTCGCCCTACAATAAAAACAACAACAGCTAATATAGATTTCTATGAGAAATGGCCACAACTTCAATCTGCATAAGACTCACCAATAATCTTGTGCCTACTATCAAATAACGTGTAAAGATGGTTGGTTGGTATCTACCTCCATTTAAAAAATAAAATTTCAAAAGTCATTTTTAAAATGTATTACCCACCCACCCTTTATGGACTGTGGGAGACATGAATGGAAGTGCTTATATGCATTTGAAAGCTTTTATATCTAGAGATATAGTTTCATATATTGGCATAAATATATAGAAAAAAGTGTTTGCATGCATCTGATTGGATTACTAAGTTACAATCTAACTTATCACATGTGCATAGCATTAAACTGGTCTGAAAAGCCTAGTCCTACTATGAAGATCACCCAGTGTAGAAATTAACCCAATCTACACACCAGGCTATCCAAATACCACAGTTGACAATAAAATAAACACTTGGTTCCCTGAGTGATGACCTCATGTGAACTCTTTGGCAGCACCCTTGTAGATATGCCAGTTTGGATTGACCTTCGATTGGAAATTGTAATTTAAATTGATGAATTCTCATAAGAATATATATATATATATATATATATATATATATATATATATGGATGATCTATGAAGATATGTGGCCCACAAGTCTATTGGATGACCCATAGTATTTTTATTATGGGATCCTCTGGTTATCCTTGCCCTTTCTGCGGGCTAGTGGAACTTGCTTGAAACTACGTGTCAAGGATTGCCTATATGTGGGGAGTAGAATGTACTCGATTACAACTATATATGTTGGAGGAGCAATAATTTTGGAGCTGCGATATCTCCCACAGTTTAGATTGTATTTAGACTTGGGTCGATCATATAGTAATTAAAAAAGATCTATCAAATGGTGGTAAGATTTCTTTAGCACAAACTCATATTTTAAGATATGAGCCTCATAAGTGAATAGTATGTTGTTGTCCAGATTACACTGGGCCATCAAATGAATGTTTTGACCATGATTTGAATGGTGATTGTGTTGTGTTTTGTTTGATCTTTCCGGCTATCACATTAGGGATTAAAAGAGCTTTCAAACAGTACCAAAATCTCATTATTTGGACATGTATGTTATAATGAGATCCGCAACCCACATTTTTTAAAATGATTCATGAAGATGTGTTTATATCAGATATTGATTATAAATGAAGCATTTTTAGTATTTAAAAAAAAAAAAAAAAAACAAAAACAAAAACAAAAAACAAAAACAGAGAGAAACTAATACCTCTAAATCTTTTAATAACTAGTTCTTTTTCATTGTGAATGTTTTGTTAATTAGAGTGACTATTATATAGAGCAAAGTCCAAACAAGGACCTTGTTGTAATTTCCCAAAATAAGTATCTCAAACAGGTGCAAAAGCAAGTGATAGTTGTTACTCTTATACCTCAGTGTACTAAGATGCTCCTCGAAAGTTTCCTTGATCGCAGGTTCTGAAAGCAATTCAAAGAATGGTTTCCTCACAATTCCTAGTCTCTTTCCTTTGAGCCCATCTGCCTTAAGAAACTGAGTGTAGCCACCGTACGGAATAAGCTTTGATGCTCTCTTAGTTGCAGCATCTCTTGGGTCGAACCCAACAATAGCGTCCAAAACGTAAACTGCGTCCGATACCGTCCTACAGATGGGACTGCCACATGAAAGAAGTTGATCTTAAGTTTCTGTCAAGAACATAAAGACTGTAGTACATTTACATGAATGGTGGCCCATCACATGCATATATCCACCATGCACATGCGATGCAATTCCATCAAGGTAGGCTTCTTGAATAGTGCACCAACTACACATGGGACATGGTTCCAAAAATACACTGATCTGATGATCCTACCCAACTAATTGTTTTACCTCCAGTGGATGTGTTAAATAAAACATGGTCAGGGGTCCAGAATGAGTAAAATCCAATGGTTACGCTCATGTAATTTTGGACAATGCACCATCTGTAAGGAACCCAAGTATCGTATCCTTAAATTGACAAACACGTATATATGCCAAATCCACAATGAATTTGTGCACTCCAAAAGAACCCTCGTTAATTTTTTTGGCAAACCAGTCAAATACTGAAGGGCTGCCATTTACATTCCCAAGTCCTCATCCAAATTAAAAAATTATTTAAAAGAGGTACCCAAATACACCACTTTTTTCTACTTACCATAATGGAGTAGAACAAGAAGTTTGATAGAATACTCTCTGCATATTGCTATATGACATTTCAGAACTTCAGCTTTTGGATCCGCAGTCATCCTTCAACGATACAAACTACTTTTATGATGGGAAGAACCTTGGATAGGGTACAGCCAAAAATTGAAAATCATATATTAGAATATTCCAATCCTTTTTCATTTGACACTTTTTCCTTTCCCATATGGAAAGTGATCTCCTTTACCATTGAATAATCAAAGGGCAGAAATATTTCAATAAGGGAGTTTTCTTGGTTATCCTGTATCCAGGATAATCCTGGAAACAGTATGGGTGACTGAATAAATACCCAAACCAATAGTTTAAGTCCAAAAATTTCCTATTGTAATACCTCTAAATGTATTTTAGCAATCCGCATAGTAGAAAAAAGGAGTGGTCAATAGATCACAACTGAAGATGAGATAACATTTAGCCAATGATTATTCTGCACCGTGGGTTAATTATATAGCCTTGCATGAGTCAACAAGAAGAAAATATAATGAACAGTATGTAAAATAATATTATTCAACAGCCTGGTTTGGGCCCACTGTGATGTATGGATGCCATCTAAACCATGCACCAGGCGATTCCCACAATGACGATTGGATACCCAACAAATAAGGCCACACCATATAAAAGGGTGAACAACCCAAAAACCTCCAAATTCACATGGTGTCTTATGTAATGCTTGGATTGAACTGATTCTCGGGGAATCCGACTTTCACATTGGAATGATCCTGTTGGACGGATTGGATGTCATGCACACACCATATTAGGCCCCACATGCAACAGTTGTAGAACAACCTTATTCTACGTATGCAGAGGAGCCAATTTTGAATGGTATTCAGGTCTTGGTGACCATCTCTTACCCTATTGTATCCTGCCTTGGAGAAATTGGGATGACTCCACTTCGACTGGTGAGGCCGACAGTGGGTTTTATGCCTACCACTGAATTGTAGCTGGAAGGGCAGAGGATCGAACCATCTGTCTCCGAGCCTACTGATACTGTCACCAGATTTGCAGCCACTGCAATGGCTGGTCCACTGCTTCATCCACAAGGACTGGCCGACAACACGTATGGATTCTGCACTCACACAATAGAGTATCATCCTTACTACTAATTGTTATAATGCGAAAAGGTTGCATTGGTGAAAATGATACGACTAGACTTGTCTAACTGAAGAGAGGAAATAAGGGACGTGCATTAAATCACCGCAACAGTCAAGAGGAATGTAACTGTGATGTGCCTTCCATTATGTGAGGACCAAAACATTCGTGTGTAGGATGTGCGTATACTTATCAGGCACTTGATTAGCCGGGGTTTTGTCGTTCTTTTGGAGCAGTCTTGTTTCAAGCTGTTTCTTTTTGTGCTATATAGGAGATATATGATAGATGTGACCTGGTCTTTTTGTGGTTCCCATCCGAATGGTGTATATCCAGTTTTATATAATAAAAAAATTCAGGTAAAAAAAAAAAATGTGGATGAGGCAAGCCCAAAAGGCAAGCTGATTGGATAATGGTAGCCATACAAAGGCCTCAAAAACTTATGAACAACTCAAAAAAGCAAGCAACGGTTGTGATTCAGTGGGCAAAATAGATGACGATTGGATGGTCAATGTAGCTCACTGACTAGTTGTTTTAGCTCATGAACCATCCACAGTTGCCCACCAAATCAAAGGTCCACTTCTTGAACCCTATCTTCCTGGCGACAATGCTTTTTTCTTATGTGATGAGATAGATCCCGGTGAAGCTTTGTGGACTGTAAGTTAAGAAATATTAGAGTAGATTTATTCTCTTTTTTTTTTAATTGAAACTATTTCTCTATATGTGATCAGCTGGACCAGTGAAGACTTGTTATTGTGAGTTGTTGGAAATATTAGAGTACTTGTATTCTCTATTTTATTTATTGAATTAATTATTCCTCTTTATAGAGAAATTCTCCAGTGCTCTAGAGCACTTACAAGTTATAGTGCTCCCAGTTGCATCTGTCACTTGGACAGTCCGATCGATCCACCTAAGCTGTATATTAAGTCCAGAACACATTTTGTAGGCTAGCATGCAAAAAACCATACTGATGGTATGATCCAATCCACCCTCATTTGTGAATATTTTTGTACCCATCCTTTGACAAGCCATACAGGGATGGTTAGGATTGCTTGACAAAAGTGGCTCTTTAGAATTATAAGCAATGCATGATGGGTTCCAATAAATAGATTGATCAAAATGTTGATTAGATCTACTTTGTGTAAATGATATGGATTGTCCAGACTAAAGGTTAAAGATGATCTTAGATACAACATTGCATTGCAGCCCATAAAAATCTGTGTTGGACCTAATGTATAGCATGGATCAAGGGATTGGGCTAAGTGTGGTTTTTTGTGTAAATCTCGGTATTGTCGAAGTGCTCACTGAATCTGACTCTAAATGGGTGATCGATTGTCTTAATGGAAAATCCATCTTCACCTGAAATGGAGGTATTGGCCGGATAGAATTAGAAGGCAAGGAAGTAGGGGATCTCTTCGGTTCTCCCTAATTCCTAGAGAAGCGAATGGGCCGGCTGACAGTTTGGCTAAAAAAGGTAGTGTGAGGCAAGTGAACCGATTCTTCTGGGATATCTCCCATCTCCCTCGTCTTGTCAAGGGTCGGATTCTTCTAGATAAAGTGGGGTTAGGCTCTATTAGAGAGTTTCATAGGAATTATTCTGTAGAGGATATGATAGACGGACCTTTCCTTTTGTCTCTGGCCCCGCCTGAATAGCCGCTTTTTGTTTCTTTTGCCATCAATGAAATGCTCATTTAAAAAGAAAAAAATAAAAATAAAGTAGGAGCACTATAACAACAGTGCCCTGGAGCACTGGAGCATTCTCCACTTTATAATATCAGGACGAAAAAACTTCTTTTATATTTTTTTAAGGCATGATTACATATGAGATGCATATATATGATGGTAAGGGGAAAAACGAGGAGAAACTTTTCACAAGACAATAGAGTGAGTGATGGGGGGCACCCCTGACTGTGGGGCTCACTGTGATGTATGTGACTTAAATCCACACAGTCCAACCATTTTGACTGCTCATTTTAGGGCATGATCCCAAAAATGAAGCTGACTCAAATCTTAGGTGGACCACACCACAGAAACTGTCAGTGATTGAATCCTCACCATTAAAAATTTCATGGATTCCACCGAACTGTTTATTTTCCATCCAACATGTTGATAAGGTTTATTTATTTATTTATTTAAAAGGAGCTAGACGAAGAGACCACACAAATATCATCTTGATCCAAAGCTTTTTTGGCCGACATTAAGCTTTTAATGGTCAATCACCATTGTTTCTTGTACTATGGTCCGTTTGGAATTTGGATCTGCTTCATTTTTTGGGTAATACTCTAAAATGAGCTTTCAATACAGATGGACGGTGTGGATGCAGTCAAATACATCACAGTGGGCCTCATAGTCAGGGGTCCCACCCACCTTGGTGGATTTGGGGTCTCACCAAATCCGCTCCGAGTGGGAGAGGGAAAGGGAGAGGGAGGTAGATTGCGTGGTGTGCCACGCACCACCAAGGTCGGTGGTGTGTTGATATCACTAAGTTATGTGGGCCCCACCATACACCGTCCATCCATTTTTCAAGATCATTTTAGGGCTTGAGCTAAAAAATGAAGCTAATCGAAAGCAATGGGGACAATGATTCCCATTGTTGAAACCTTCCTAAGGCCCACCAATCCAACCTGATCATAAGGTCACACAAATATGTATGAAGGGAAAAAACAAATATCAAATTAATCCAAAACTTCTGAGAACCCAAGGAGGTCTCAATGGTAGATGTGACCTCGGTGGTGTGTGGCACACCATGCAATTAATCCGCTTCCCCTACACCGTCCATCCAATCTACCAACTCATTTTATGGCATGAGCCCAAAATGAAGCAAATGCAAATCTGTAGTGGACCACACCACAGGAGAAACTATGGTCATTGAAAGCCCAACAATAAAAACTTCCTACGGCTCATTGTAGTGTTTATTTTCCATCCATCCTGTTGATAAGGTCACATAGATCTGGATGTAGGGAAAACACAAATACCGGCTTGATTGTGGCCCACAAAAGGTTTTTAATAATCATTCACCACTGTTTCCTATAATGTGGTTCACCTGAGATTTGTATCTGCTACATTTTTGGGCTCAAGTACGGCAAAATGAATAGATGGCTAAGATATACAAGGCATGTCCGGGTACCAGCCAAGTCGGACCAAGTTGTCGGTGGCAGTAGAGATCAGATCCCATAGAAGAAAGTAGGAAAAAGGAAACACAAAAGAAAATAAAGGAAGAATAATGAGTCCCCTTTTGTCAGCAAGACCCAAAGACCAATCCACTGAGCTTTCGCAATGGATGAAAGAGGATTTTCATTGAAGGAATCACCCAAAAAAAAAAAAATCGTATATTAGATTTTAGAACCTATAGCCATTTATTAAAAATCTGATTGCTAGAAGCTTATTTTACACTACTGATGGAATATCTACAGATCATAGAGTATTAACCACCGGAAGGAAGGCAGTTAGAGGATCACTCATTCAGGTTCAAAGAAAAGCTATGTGATTATATGATTCACCAAAAGCATCAACACCTTATCTTTCCCTGGGTAGATAAATCCGAATGACAACTGAACACATACAGCCCAAGTAACTTTAATAAAAATCTGATTCCTAGAGGATTTATTTTATAATACTGATGGATCATTTACAGGCAAAATATTAGCCATGAAGACAGTTCGAAGGGACAATTGGCCTACACACGTCAACGTGGAACACGACTAAAATAGCTTGTCATGGTGCATTCTTCCTGAGTGAAGTTGCATCTCCTAGTGGACTACAGCGCGACACTATGGGAAGTGGAGCACTTGTTCCCACTACCGGCCAAGTTCAAAGAAAAAGCTGTGGTGCTATCATTCACCTAAAGCATTAATGCTTTATCTTTCTCCTGGTTTAGACAGAGATTAACACCTTATCTTTCCCCGCATTGCCATGAAATGTATTGTCGCTGTAAGTTCTTTCTGAGTGGGTTGCAAATGTCCTGTCGCTGTAAGTTCTTTCTGAGTGGGTTGCATGTCCCAGGGGACCACCGTGCAGCACTACGGGGAGCGGAACACTTGATCCTATGCATGTTCAAGGGGTGTTTGGCGCATGGTATTAAATGGGATTAATTTGTATGGGATTAAAAAAAATATAATTATTACATGTGATAGGGATTGTCCCCTAATACCATGGGATACCATGGCCAAGCATAACTCCTGCCTTGTTTATATCATGATGGTATTCGGTTATTAGTTTATTGCTCATTGAATAGATATATCAACTATCATTTGGAATAATTAAGAATAACATATATGTGTTATATCCGTACTGTCCATTCATTTTACAACTTAATTGGGCCAAAAAATGAGGCAAATCTAAAGCTTACATGGACCGTAACATAGAAAACAATGAAATAATGATGCCTACCATTGAAATCATCTTAGGGTCTATCGTGATGTTTATTTGCCACCCAACCTATTTATAAGGTCAAACAGACATGGATGAAGGGAAAACACAAATATCAACTTGAATTAAAATTCTAGCAGTCCCAAGAAGTTTTCAATGGTAGGCATTCAATCCCCACTACTTTCTATGGTGAGGTCCACTTGAGCTTTGGATATACTTAATTTTTTGGCTCCTGCTTTGAAATGATCTCAAAACATGTGGACGATGTGGATATAGTCCACACATCATAGCAGGACCTACGGAACTTGCTCAGATTTAAAAAACTTTCCAAAAATTTAAGCGGGACGGGGATAATCCTAATTCAATAAGAACCAAATGGAAATCTATCTAACGTAATCTCAGCATTTTTCATTCTCCCGGATGCACTGTAGAATTTGCATCTTATCTTGCTCTGGATTCACATAAAGCATTAACACTTTATCCTTCCCGGCATAGCCACAAACCAAAAGTGCAAGTACACTTTTATAACTTTGTCTTATCACCACATCTTTGAAAATGTTAAATCATAAGGTCACCTCACCAATGGGCAATGAAACCGCCCCTAAAACCTCTAAGTTCACATGCCGAGGCCTGCCAAATATTTGGTCAAGGGTAATCTTCTATTGAAGATTCATCCTCGCAAAAACCTATGTTGGCATCTCTTCTCTATTGTTTCATGTGAAGTGGCCCACTTAAGTTACAGAACTCTCTAATTTTGTTGCTCCAGGTCTTAGAGTTGAGGATGAACCTGATGGACAGAGTTGATTTTACATATACTGCACAAGTCAGTGTGTTTTATGCGCGGTGTAAAACTGATTTCGCAGAGAATACCGGTCCTCGCCCAAAGGCTTTGTACGGCTGTACGGTGTAGTTTCTTTTTTTGACGATTGGGCCCAATGGTTTAATGATCCACACCAACCGTTACTGTATAGACGGTTCCAAAAGGTCTTCAGCCTAGAATATCCTAATCTCTTGATCATTTGCCTACAAACAGACCCTCAACAAGAGAAATACAGCAACAGTCCACGTTCAACGGATAAATAAACCATCCCAAATAACTTCAGCCCAGAAAATCCATGGTCGGCAGCGAACAAACAGACCATTGATAGGAGAAATGCGGCAACAGACCATGTTCACATTAGGATAGCTTCAGGGCACCGCCCATCCATGGCCGGATGCAATAGACAAATCACCAGTAGGTTGCAAACCCTCAGTTGGAGGATCCTCTCCAGACCCTGAGACTTCCCAAAAGCGTAGTTTATTGAAATGGATACCAAGGATCATTGAGTCTGTGGTCCAGATTGATGAAGTGATACCAAGTAGATATTGACACATGCATGCCACGTGGGCACGTTTACAATGAAAACGTGCCCATGTGAAGTGAAAGCGGAATCTACAGTACAAAAGGAAAGTTGGAGCATTTTCGTTACGCCACGTCAGGCAATTCGCATTTCCAAGTAACCGGAGTGGATTACCTGTACCCAGGTAACACCGTGGTGTGTTAACTTAACCGTGTGGGCCCACATTAATGTGTGTGCGTGTGTGTGTGTGTATATATATATATATATATATATATATATGTGTGTATGGGAGAAGGTACTGTGCGCTCGACCTCACGGTAAGCTCCCGTGAGGTCGAGCTGTGTGGGCCCACCGTGATGCGTGTGGACCATCAACACCGTGCATTTGATGGTCCCCTTCAAATTATGGAATATTTCAAAAATCAGCGCCGTACAAGGAACTCAGGTGGGACATACCATATAAAATCATATAAAGACATGCCTAAAATGTATAAAAGCACTTGGTGGGGGTCACCTGAAATTTGGATGCGTATGAAACTTAGTCTGACCCCTCATCCAAGTGTGACACGTATAATGGATTGGCTGGATTTGTGAACAACATCTCGGTGGGCCTAAAAAATTATTACGAATGTTTTAACGGGAGGATAACCCCCTTGGTGTAGCCTACAAAAGTCATGGATTTACTTGATTTTTAAGCCCGAGGCCCACCATGGAATGGTGCATCTGACTAATGGGATAGATGCTCGACACGCATCACGGTGGGGCCCACACACCATATATATATATATATATATATATATATATATATATATATATATATATATATACACACACACATACGTATGTATACGGAGTTCCCACCGGTTACATCAGAACTTTTTTGAGAACCCATTATACGTGATGTGGATCCAAAATCTGAACCGTTCATGTGAAGCAGAACCTCGTGAAACCTCCCAGGACCAAGTTTTACTTTGATATTGAACTTTGATGGGCCATGAAAAATTAAAACTGTTTCCTCCCTTGATTTGCATTTCTCTTTGCTATGTCCCACCAGAATTTTATATTAGAGTGGAAATTTCTCACGTGAGGTTTCATGGGATTCCGCATCACATGGACCGTTCAGATTAGACACCCATGACACGTGTGCAAAGGTGCTATACCAAACTTTAAGATCCAAATCTCAAGTGGAGCACACCACTACAGATGAATGACCATCCTCTGAAAATTTTAATGGTGTGGCACTCAATCACCACTGTTTCCGGTGGTCTAGTGCACCTGAAATTTGGATCTGCATTATTTTTCTGCACATCCTAACATGGGATGGAGAAACAGATGGATGGCGCCGATATACAACACGTCATCACGGTAAGGGTAACACCCACTAAGATGTTACCAGGGGTAACAACTAATCCGCTCTCCCAGTATGCCAAAGATCATTAGTTCGGAGAGTTTTTTTTTTTTTTAGGCAAGAAGAAAGGCAAAAGGAGGAAACTCACATTTCCTTGACCACCTCTGGCATTCCATCCAGGGGGTGCAGATTCAGAACGAAAACCAGACCACTCGCTGAGGCTGGCCTTCCCCAGGATGACAGCACCAGCCTTCCTCAGCCTCTTCACGACGCCCGCGTCTCGAGGAACGACCGAGCCGAGCAAGGCCAGTGAACCTGCGGTAGTGTTGAGTCGATCGGCTGTGGCAATGTTGTCCTTGAGTAGGATGGGGATGCCGTGCAGCAGGCCCTTGGAGCACTTCCCCTCCCCCCTTTCCAGATCTGCCACATCAGCCTGGTGGAGCGCATCTGGGTTTATCTCAATGACAGCACGGAGGATGGGGTTAAGGATCTGAATCTGATCGAGGTAGAAGAGGACGAGTTGCCTGGAGCTGAGCTTCTTCTGCTGGAATGCCACCTGGATGTCATGGACTGTTGCTTCTTTGATGTTGAAGCCTTGATTACATGGAAGCAGAAGCAGTAGCAGCAGGAAGAGGAACGATAATGCTGAGGATGATGGCAAGGAGAGGACTGCCATGGCTTTGGTGCATATACTGTTTCTTTAGACACTCTCCTTATCGATAGTAACCAGCACTGGGCTATGTGTGGCCACTGTTAATAGAGTTAGCATCCGACAGGAGGCCACACGGGTGATGCATTTGGGGCATTTCTCAGGTTGGTGGCATGGGCGACATGTCCTACTCGCAACATAACCTGTCACAGGCGCCCTGTACATGTACGAAAAAAGTTGAATGGCCAGCTAAGTCAAAAAGATGCCTGCTCATCTTTGGCGGACGCGGATTTCCAGCGAAAGCCTTTCGCAGGAAGTTCTGCACGGGGATGCTACGTGGTCCCACCGTGATGTTTGTGGGAAATCCACACCGTCCATCCATTGTGGGAGATTATTTTAGTAAATACCACAAAAAATGAGAAGGATTCCAAACTCCAGTGGGCCGGACGAGAGGGAAAACCGGGGAAAGAGTTTTCTACCGTTGAAACCTTCCTGGGATCCACGTTGATTTTTATATGCCATCCAAACCGTTTATAAGGTCATTCCTACTCGGATGAAGTGAAAACACCAAAAACTTCGCGTGATCATTTTTGGCTGCCAATGAGCTCCCAAAACGGATGTACAGTGTAGATTTTTACCAAACATCACGGTGGGATCCACCTAGCATCCCAGTGCAGTAACTTCCTGCGAAAGGCTTTCGCACGAAATCCGCGTCCCTTTGCTGCTAATGTTAGCTCCACGTTGAGGACTGCTCCAGGAATGTGCTCATCTTTTGTCTAGTAATAAAGTGCAATCAATAGCTGACTCCAGCATTTTAATTGGTCGACCTTTATTCTATTGCCACGTCAATAGTTGTTTAAATATATTAAAGAAATTATATTTTAAAAAAAAAAAATTGTAACACACCAGATCAAGACGGAACTTTCTATTTGGCAATTTTTATTTTGAGGTTTTAAAAAAAAAAAAAAAAAAACTTTACTCTTCTAGTGAATCTTCTCGATTTGAAAATTTTTAAAAATTTTTCGATTTAAATAATGCCTTGGATCAAAGCTTCAATTAGGAAAAAAAACACAAAAAAAAAAAAAAAAAAAAAAAACCCTTTCATTTTGCTAAAATTACAAAAGGGGATTCATGGCCCCTCCTTCCTCTCTCTCTATCTCTCATGCTCTCTCGAGTGCATGCAAGATGAATCACCTCAGAGAGGCATCTTACAGGCATTTTTTATAGATTTTTTTATAAATTGTTTTATAGATTTTTTCAATATACTGCATATATATGCAATGCATACAACAAAGTGGGCTCTGCGGACACATCCCACTCACATCACGGGATCTAGGGTCCCAATAAATCCCTATCCATGTCACCAATACACCAGTTGCAAATTTGAATGATATGTGCGGATCTTCTATTTCTGTCTCTAGCAATGCCAGATTTTGCCTGGGATCTTTCCAATTAGATGGTTTCCAGATAAGTTTGAGATACGCAATCGCTAAAGACTCACGAGTCCTTTAGGGATTTCTCCAGATAAGTTATTGCTTGAAAGGTCCATGCATGTAACCAGTGAAAGTGTTCTAGTGTATTCAAGCATATATCCCTTCACTGACATAAGTAAGTTCTCCTCATAATATAATCCTGATTTTCCATAGAATAGAAAGCGGTTCATCTTCTGCTCATTTTTCATTACAATGAGATTTTCCAAATTTTGAGAAATTTTACCAGATAAACAATTTTATGCCACATCAAGGACTTGAAGAGAAGTCAAGTTTGATAATTGTGGTGAGATGTTACTAGTAAACATATTGAAATCTTCCCTATTCAGCTAGGGTGCTAGAAGATGAAATTTCTTGGAGACAAAGATCGCAGAACAAGTGGGTCAGAGAAGGTGACAAAAATACAAAGTTTTTTCCACGGTATAGCCAGTGCGCACAAGGTATAATAAGATCAGTAGCATTGTAGTGAATGACATTTGATTTGAAGATAAAGATAAAATTTCGAAAGAGGCAATCGGTTTCTTTAGCAGTCTTCTTTGAGGTGAAGGCTGGGAAAAGCCCAAGCTGGATCAACTTCATGTAGATAGCCTATCCGAAGAAGACACTAAAGTCCTTGAGTCCCCATTTACGTTGGAAGAGGTGAAAGGAGTAGTGGAAGCTTTGGGAGGAGACAAGGCCCCCGGGTCAGATGGGTTTCCGATAGTATTCTTCCAAATGTTCTGGGAACACTTGCAAGGGGATATAATGGAATTCTTTAACAAATTCTATGAAAGAGGGAGGATTTCAAAGGATCTCGGGGCCTCTTTTATAGCATTAATCCCAAAGTCTCTAAGTGCGAAATCCATTAAAGACTATAGGCTGATTAGTTTACTTGGAGGGGCGTATAAGATCCTGGCTAAAGTATTAATGTCTATATCGAAAGAGGTGATAGGGAAGATCATTTCTAGAAATCAAAGTGTGCTCATTCCGGGAAGGCAAATTATTGATAGCGCCCTCATCATGTATGAATGCTTGGACTCCAGCCATAAATCTAGATCAAAGGGTCTTTTATACAAGCTTGATCTAGAAAGGGCATATGATCACGTTGATTAGGGCTTTCTTCAGTACATGCTACTGCGAATGGGTTTTAGAGACAAATGGAGAGGGTGGATTGGTGAATGCGTGGGCTCCGCCTACTTCTCTATATTACTTAATGGATCCCCTAAAGGGTTCTTCAAAAGTTACATGGGGTTGTGTCAAGGCGATCTATTGTCCCTGTTCCTTTTTCTAATAATCAGGGAGGCTCTTTCCAAAATGATGAATAAAGGTCAAGAAGAAGGCATCAGAAGTGGTTTCAGAGTTGAAGGTATGGACACACCGATATCTCACATCCAATTTGCGGATGATACATTTTTATGCAATGAAGCTGATCAGGAAAGTGTGAGTAATTTGCAAACAATGATCCAATGTTTCGAGGTAGTTTCGGGTCTCAGAGTTAATATGGAAAAGTCTAAAATGTTTGGGGTGAATATGGAGGAAGAAGATATAAGGAAATTTGCCGAATTCTGTGATTTCTCAATGGGCAAATCAAATAATTTCGCAAATAAGAGTTAATATAAGGAAATTTCGAGCCGATCGTTGGTCTTCCACTGTGTATTGGGAAGCGGGAAGCCCCCAAAGTCCTTATGGGACAAAGTCATAGACAGGTTCAAGATGTACCCCGCTAGATGGAAATGCAGATTCTTATCTCTAGGCTAGCGTTTAACTCTCATTAAGGCGGCACTATCGAATCTTCCTCTATATTTCATGTCTTTATTCAAATGCTCGGCTTTGATTTTGGCAACTTTAGAAAAAATTAAGACGTGACTTCTCATGGCACGGGAAGGAAGAGAAGAAGAAATTTCATCCGGTTGGATGGAAGGAGGTTTGTAAGCATATTCAAGAAGGTGGAGCAAGTGTAAAAGATCTCAAGATAATGAATCGAACCCTCTTAGGGAAGTGGGCTTGGAGGCTAGGGACTAAAAAGGGGAGTCTTTAGGACACGATTGTCAATATTAAATACGGGAGCTCGGAGGGAGGTTGGTGGACCAAGGATTCTTTGAATTATAAGGCATCAGCTCTTTGAAGAGGTATCTATCCATAAAAAAGGAGGTCGTCAAAGGTATTGGATTTGATATGGGGAAGGGAGATAACATTTGTTTTTGGTAAGACATACGAGTGGGAGATTTAGCTTTGAAAGAGAATTTCTTGAACATATTCCACCTCACCCCAAATCAAGTCATAATAGTAGATAGGTGCTACTGCGTTCTCAGGGGTAAAGTCGAGTGGAACCTGGTGTGCAGAAGAAATCTTCAAGATTGGGAGATTGAAGAATATGTGGCCCTCCTTGATCGTATTTACAATAGCAAGACGGATCAGTTTAGCGCAGATAGGTTAGTTTGGAGATTTGACAAATCCAGTATGTTATGCCTCAAACTCAAAAATTGGGCTCACAAAATTTTCGATCGCCGAATCTGACGCTGACAGCCTCCGTAGTACCCCATTCTCAGCTCCCACAGCCCATACGCCAGATTTCGATCCTCGGATCTTACAAGGAGGATTTTTAGTGTAAATTTTTTTTGTAAAGGAGCATAATCACAAGTGTACCCAAATCACAAGAGCAACATCATCATCACATATCCACTAATATAAATAATTGATTATAATGCTGAAAGGAAATGCATATGTATAATAATATCTCTACAAAGCTCAACCACACATTCCTGCCTCAGCGCTACTGCGACCTAACGTCACTTGCACGCAATAGTCGTGCATAAGCTTACAAGAAGCTTAGAGGGTAGTGTATGTGTGTGTAATGCATGTGCCAAGCATATAAATATCAGAGTAAGTGAAAATACTGGCAAATCCATAAATACCATCAAACTTATCCGAACTATGCGATGCAAAGACATAATAAGGCAGTTCATATACTGAGGAAATAGTGTAATATGCAAATCCTGACAAGTCCATGAATACCGTCAGCCGTATCTAAGCCATGCAATGCAGAAACATAGTAAACTAAACATCATATGCAGAGGATGCAATGTAGTATGTAATGCAAAAGAGATGATAAAGCTGGAGTGTATAATCGGAATGATAGTACGTGGTATCACAAGCTATGGGGTTCATCACAAAGGACTTGTATCCAAACTAGACTCATACCTAAATTTGGATAGTTAGACTCAACGTGGTAAACTCTTGATCTCAGTTTGGTCGTGTACCCAACCGAAATCATGGCCATTGCGAAGGTGCACGTAATGATCTAATTGCGCACCATTAACCCGAGTGGATAGTGAATGAATGAATGAATGAGTAAAATGTTGAGTATGCAATTCCTACTCAGTAAGTCCACATGTCAGTGTGACTCATCTTTGGGATATCACTGGGGTCTAGTACACTCCACAATGGTTGACGTCTCCCTAGCTACACAACCAGTGAGTGAAAAGGTGCTCACTATCTGCCTAGCCAGTAGTCTGGCAATACCTACCCAGCTCGTTGATAGCAGACCCATTTATGATCTGGTCAAACTCAGCCTAGCTTACAGCCCCCTCACTCAGGCGGATAAGGCCACACCCTCACCCAACCGACTATGACACAGTGGAAGATGCCGCCTACTGGTATTTGACATCCAAGTGCTCATGTATCTACTCGGTCTAGACGTTGGAGTATCCCTTGGTACCAAGAGGATTCTGGAACTTTCACCCAAGGACATCTAAAGCGCCCACAGTCCTAGAACCAAATATTTTCGGTATCCCATCTGGTCGTCCACGATGTGCCTGTGGAGCCCACAACCCCAATATCGTTAGGGCACTAAGTGATCATGTCACATAAATGTGAGATGTATGAGTCATACCATCTAGTCATGCATCAAACCTATGTGTACCGCACGATCATGTGGGGCAACTCGGTCTCTTAAGGAGTCCCCTAAATAACTCAGCCCAATGGCAATGCTATGATCAACCATTCCTCACAACAAGCATACAAATGATGCGTATGGACATGTAGCATGATGTAATACTAAGCATGATCTTAGTGTGTCCTACTAAACTAAGTATACTAGCATAATTATCAAATATAATAGGCGATGACCGGTCTTAACCGATATGTCACTTATGAGAGTAGGGGCTGAACGATTCTCCCTATTAGACGTGTAGAAGTCTATATGAAATAGTCTATGATAAACTATCTTATTCAAGGTACTAACATATCATATATCCTAATGGGGGTCCACAGAGGGACAATGGATCTAACTCATGCATCGAGATAGGCTCTACACAGTGGATATACAAAATCTGGTACCACATATTCTTCAATCTACTGCAAGAGGCGATGGTGTACTAACGTCAAGGATAGGCCTCACACTTGTCCCAAAGAAGTAAATGGACGGAGTGGATGATATATACGTGACACCAAAGTCCTAGCAACTGGATATAAGGATAAGATATGTCGCATGGGGCGAGTCAATTGGTGTACAACAAGGTGAGTTAAGAGGGTGAATCTCTTTACAACAAATGGGCTTCCTCACCCTCTCTATCATGTAATAAGTTGGGCTTTCCTATAGGGAGCCTGATACGTACACAATGTGGCTTGGTGGAGTTCCTACACTTACGACTATGTGTCCTTTTAAACGGATTTGGGTAGCCCGCTACACATCTAAGTGGGCCTTGGGTATGGGTACTAAACTTAGGCAAAACATGAATCTAAGTGGCCCACATTTCCTATGGAAGGCCTGGTGTGAACACAAGGTGGGCTTCAAGGTTTGGGTAGTACTACAGGGCATGGTGGAAAACACTATTATCAAATGGCACCCAACAGTTTGGGCTAGCCCAATGGGTATTACTAACATAAGTCTACGGGTCCTAGGGAAGTTTACAACAGTGGACATTTAACCACTATTGCCCTATAGTGCGGTCCATTTGGGATTGGAAGTCAGAAATTACTATGGGGCCCTCGGCCCTCTAAGTATTTAGAAAGACGGATGGGCCGCGTGTGTATCACAAACATCATGGTGGGTCTCACACATCGCAATTGAGCCTCACACATACAATGGGCCTCCTGCATATAATGAGCCTCAAACACACAATGGGCCTCACATGCATCACATTGGGCCTCATACACGAGCCACATATACATCACAATGGACCCCCTACACCGGCTGCATATATATATATATATCATAATGGGCTTCATACATGGGCCGAATATACATCACAATGGGCCTCATACACGGGCCACTTATACATCACAATGGGCCTCATAAAACAGCCCATGGCCTAGGAAAATTGGGTGGATAGTGTGTGTATCACATACATCAAAGTGAGCCTCATGGGGCAGCCCACGACCCAAAAAAAAGGGGCAACCGGTGTGCATATAACCCATTCATCATGGTGGGCCTCATGGGGCAACCCATGGCCCAGAGGAAAGGATGGACATCATGTATACAACATACATATCATGGTGGGCTTGCCTAAGGCAACCCATGATTGGGGCACATATGTAGGGTGGGCCTCTCAAGACAATGGGGCCCACGGCCCTAAGAAAATAAATGAACGGTGTGTGTATAATACACACATCATAATGGGGCCTGGGACTTAAAATCAAGTCAATCTGTTGCTTGTGTGGGCCACACTATGCACAACAGTTGAGAGGTTTACTCTCCAATAAAACATTCATAATCATTTGTTGGGCCACCGAGGCATGGTTCACGAATCCGGCCCATCCATTATGTGTGGCCCACTTGGTTAAGGGATCGGACCAATTTCAGATGCATCCAAATCTCAGATGGACCCTAGCAAGAGCTTTTATATGACTAAGCATGTCTTCACATGATTAAGATGGTGTGGGGCACTAGAGTTCTGTTTACGGCTGATTTTTGGGGACATCCCATTCCAAAAGGGGACCCATCAAATGCACGGTGTAGATGCTCCACATACATCATGGTGGGCCTGTGGTGGGGCCTACCGTCCTTGCCACATCCAATAGCAGGATGTTACAGCATCCTCTAGACGCTAGACATTTAGCAGCAAGGGGCATCTAGCCCCTCTGTTATATATATTTATATATATAATTTTTTTTTATTTTTCATAGGTGGGGCCCACATTAGGACAATCTACTTTGTCTGTCGGGTTCTTTGGCTCGTGATGGGTCTAATGAGCCCAATATTCAATATGTTTTGATGTATAGAAACACCACAGCGGGCCCTAACAATTTATCACTATTAAAATAATCTTTTTGATGGTGCGGCCCACCAAAGATTAGGATTGGCTTCATTTTTCATCTCAACGCCTAAAATGAGCTGGGGAATTGGATGGATAGTATGGATATGAAACACATACAACTGGTGGGTCCACACGTGTGGCCCACCGGCATTATAGCAAGCTAGCATTTGTGCTTGCCCCTCTAGTAGCGCCTGTTGCTGGACGGTAAAGATACAGCACATAAATCATGGGTGGGATCCACGTCCCATGCACGGACAATATGGATGAAACATACATCAAGGTGGGTCCATATGTACATGGCCCACCTGAGTTAGATCAAGCAGGTATTTGTATTTCAGTTGCATCCAAACCTGGATGGTCTAGACAACGGCCACTTTGGCTGGTCACGGTCCACCTAGCCCTGTGGCCTCTCTATTTTGGAGGGACGATATGGATACATATATCCATTCAGGTGGGGTCCACATTAGTGTGGCCCACTAGCCTCTTGAATCAAGGCTGATATTTGTGTCATCCATTCCACTTAGGCCTGTTTGGCCATTCAGCCATGCAGGCCCATATGGACCACCAATGGTGGGCCGGTCCAAACGTTCAATAACTGGATAGAAGAGTGTTTGTTTTGGGGACAGCGTGGATGCAAATATATTCATCAAGGTGGTCCATCATACAAGGGAAAGAGAGAGAGAGAGGGGGGGGGGGGGGATTCATGTGGTAGAGGGAGCTCTGCCACTATGAGCTCCCTTGCCATACAATACATACATCAAGATGGGTCCCAACGACATGTGAGCTCTCTAATAAAATCAACGGTGGAGATCCCTTTTCCACCCAAAATGTTAAGTCTAGATGACCTTCTCTCAATGGGAAAATAAACATCATGATGGGGTCCATGGAGAATGGCCCCATCATGGGATAAACATATGAATCATGGTGGGCCATCGGCCACACCTAGGGTCCAAAGTGAGATCCATACCATCAATCGGTAGGCCCCACTTGGCCCATCATCAAAATACAAATCTAATCCTACAAAACACCCACCGATTGTTAATCTTCTAGGCTCCTTGGAATGCTAAGCTCCTTGGCTTCAACTTTGATGAAGGATGATGAAGATTGAAGGGTGGAGATGAGTGTTTAGGAGTAGGGAATGGGCCACACACTTAGCTCTTTTCTCCTTGGGAAGCTTAGACGTCCACACCCCTCTTAGTTGCTTGGGATGGGTGGAGAAAGAGAGAGGGAGGTGGTTATAAGAGTGATGGGTATGAGTGATGGGTGTGAGTGACATAAGGGTTGACTTAAGTAGTTTGCTTGACTTGGGGAAAAAGAAAGTATGGGCTAGAGATGGGATGTGTACTTGATTGATTAATTGATTGATGTGATGGATTGGGTAGAGATTCTCTCAGGATTCACAATGTACGACGTTTTCCTTAAAATAAATGCGAGCCCACAACTTCTAGCCTGGTTATTGCATCGGTGCGCAAGACGTGACATTGGAACCGCGGCGACAGCACGATCGCAATGGTACAAGTCTAGGGTCAAGTTGACTCAAATCTATGGGATGTGACTTAAGGTCGGACGCAAACCCTAATTATACGTTACGGGTTGCCAAAATTCAACAGGGAGGATTGCAGGGGTCTAAGGAACGGTACGAACTAGGATACGGGCCTTACACAGTAAATTCTTGGTTAAGTCCCTATAGAATCTTATGGGCAGCGATCCTTCCTCCAAAGAAGAGCCATTGATATACCAAGTTTGGAGTTACCTAGTCCTACCAAAGATTGCAGCCTTTGGATGGCTAGTTGGAAAGAAGAAAGTTCTCACGGTCGACAATTTGAGAAAAATGGGGATGATAATTACAAACGTATGCCTATGTTGCATGGCAGATAAAGAATCAATAGATCATCTTTTTGTTCACTGCTCCTTTATTAACCAAATCTGGCCAGAAATTTTGACTCCCTTCTGTATCAATTGGACTTTCTTTGATTCGGCAGGACGGATTCTTAAGGCTTGGCATGGGTTTAGATTGGGTAAACATAGGACAGTGTTATGGAGATTGGCTCTTCTAGCTGTGTGGTGGTCCGCGTGGGAAGAAAAGAATGGGAGATGCTTTAGGGGTATCTCCAACTTAGTGGATTCCATAGTTCGTAGAGTGAAACAATTTATGGTAGGGTGGGCTTCAATTTTAGATAATCTTAAGGGTTGTAACTTTCATTTTCTTGGAGCATAGTTTGGTCTACTTTATTAGTGGCCCTGCTCTTTTTGTGTTCTCCTTTTTAGCCTTCTAATATAAGTTTTATGATCTTTCGAAAAACTCATATTTCTTAAAGCTCGAAAACTTTTGCCAATCCAAGTGAGAATATGACTTGAGAAATTGTTGTATTCGAGGTCAAGAGCGAAAAACTCAGATTTCTTAAAGCTCGAAAACTTTTGCCAATCCAAGTGAGAATATGACCTACGAAATTGTTGTATCTGAGGTCAATAGTCTCTAAACTAGTACAATTCTTTAAAGATGAAGGGATTTTTCCCACTAAGTTATTGTTGCTCATGTGCATTGTTTGGAGTCGACGTAACCCACCCAAAGACTCGGGTATTCCTCCCGATAACCTATTCTTGCTCAAATAAAGTGCCTCAAGTGCTACGCAATTACCCAAACTCAATGGAATGATACCACCAATATTGTTTTGGGAAAGGTCAAGGATAATCAAGGAATTCATTCCTGAAATTGCAGTTTACACCGCTGATACTGAAGAATGAATTTGAGTTAAGGTCCTAAGGAGGGTGAATAGAACTTTTCAATTATTTTTACCTATTTAAAATCATGATTGTCTAACTTAAATAATCATTCAATTTTAACCAAGTTAGGCAAAATAACTCTAATGGCTTCCAAGCCAATTAGAGGTTCCAATCACAAAGGCTATAATAGATATGCAGAATATAACAACTAGCCTAGTATTGTGAGCTTGTGTGTGGAATGTGCTACCTATCAATCCATAGCATTCATTTAATCATATATGAGAAGTTAAAACATTCAAGCATATATAAGCATGATTAAACAGATGCGCAAATGATAATTCCAAACACAAGCATTTATAGTTGTTCGGCTACGTGCCTACTCCACTCCTAACATCCACACTCAACCCCAGAGCACACCGGATTTCACTATCAATGGTTTTAAAATAGGCTCACTAATAACCTTTGCAGTCCTACACTAAGGACACAATTTATGTTCTCCATAAGAAAAATTGTCCTGCACCTAGAACCCATGTTTAGGCCCACCGGCCAAGGTCCCACACTAGGCACCTACCGTTTAGGCCCACCAGCCAAGGTCCCACACAAGGCACCTACATTTAGGCACAACGGCAAAGGTCCTACACAAGGAACCTACATTAAGGCCCACCAGCCAAGGTCCCATACAAGGGACCTAAACGAGTTTGTTGATAGCAAACTCTTAGCCTCAATCCTACATAAGGAAAGAGACTAAACTTTGAACTCTTAATTATGACACTTATCAGATAGAGTTCTCTTTTATAGCTCATCTTGGGATGCTTGATTTTCTCGCTCTCGTGCTTGAATCAGCTTCCCGATGCTCCCCCGATCACGTCGCTTGGATTTACCTGTTAGGTTTTGCTTCACGATCAAAAACCTTACATAAGAAGTACCTATAAAGGTGACTAAGGTTATGGGAGTTGGTTAAATCTCCTATCTAGGATAATGAGTAGATTTCCTAAGGGATTCAACCTATGGATGCTCTAGAGTATCAAAAGACAAAGGGTTTTTCTATTGGTTTGGCTTTTGTACTCTAGAGAAGGCACGAGTTCATGTTCTTCATTAATAGGCGTTTCAAATGCTCATAGGAGTGAAAGATCATAATGAAGAGAACATAAAACTCATATAAATAGAGTCTAAATGGGCTAGGATAAGCTTAGGATACACTAAAAACTCTATAGTGCCTATTTCCACTAATTTTGCAAGTTTTACAAGCCGCTTTTATAGATAAAAAGTTCCAACAGATAAAAAATGGCTAATTTACTGTGCCATCGAAGCCATCTTCGATATCACTGAACTTGATTCAGTGGTACCAAAATATCTTTCGATAGTACCTAATAAATTCTCCAAGTTGTTGTCTAAAAATAGTCCCTTTCAGTAGCACCGAACATTGTTCGTCAGTGGCAGTCGATGTCACCGAAATATCCAGTCGGTGATACCGAATTAACGTTGTAAGCTTGCTCGACTATTTTGAGCCCCTTGGTAACACCAAAGGTGCTATTCAGTGGCACCTTCGTCCTATCGAAGTAGACAAATTTTCTTGTTTTTCCTATTTTGTCCAATAAATCTTTCACCAACTTGGGACTTGCTTAAGCCAAGGCTAAATGATAAAAACTATGAGTTTGAACTTAGATTTGAATAAATGACTTAAGTAGGTTTTTCTATTTGGGTTGAAATCATCTATTTGCAAGGTTTAAGATCATAGAAGCGGTTCTTTGTCTTCAATGTTGTTTGATGCTTCTAATCCAATTACATTGCCCATCTTCACTTGCCAAGAACTCATCCGACTACAAGACACAACTAGTCACATGATTAACAAACAAGTGTGCAATGTTGGGTGGACTTACAATCTCCCCCTTTGTCAACTAAGTGACAAAAACAACCTAACCTACGACTGTATCATGGTCCATACCAATGACATACCAAAACAATAAGAATTACATATCAAACATAGAAATTTACAACTTAAAACTTGATATGTAATACAAAGCCATAGTGCTCCCCCTAAGTATTTACCAAGAATAACTTGTAACAAGGGAAAAAAATAATTTCTGTAAAAACAAACATTATTTTGTTAGGTAGGTTTCTTCTCCCCCTTTTTATCAGTTATCGGTAGAGAATTTACCAAAAAATAAACCAATAACATAGAGATAATAATCCAGAGGGAAAACAAGATAGATCATATAATGATATAAGTATAAAGATCATCATCCAAACAAAGAAATATATCATCATAAGCAGGCAAATCATATGTTAGATAGAAAAGATGACAATAAAGAGAGTATCTAACATGAGTAGAAAAGATAATACCATAAATTCATCAAAAAACACTACTCTAAGATTGGGTAGAATAAACCACTATCCAAAAACTAACAAGCCCTTAAGGGCATAAATATCCAAAAAGAACATGTACTATGATTCAGCAATAACACTATGAAAATCATCTAGATGATTCACCCTCATACGAAGGGATATAAGAACAGCGAGTCAGAAGCAATTCAGTGATGTGCTCCCCACTATGTTGAAGAGCGTCAAGAAGTAGTTCAATCCCAGAGAGTCGATTTTCGCACTGCCGGAGGTGAGCTTCTATATTTGACTGTCCTTTAAGAAGTTGACGAACTAGATATTTTGGCGAAGAAGACGCCCAGTGTTGACTGATAATGGACTTGGTGCAGGCACCGGGGTACGACAAGAGTCCCAGCCAGAGGTCATGGGAGTATCTTGAGCATCTGCGCCGCTCCTGCATTCCTGATTCTCCTCAAATGTAGTTGTAAACACATTTAGTTGAATTAGAGTTTCCTTAGTACAACACATGGTAGGATATACCATATTATGCGTAGATGGCAGACCAAGGAATTTTGAGAGTTTGTAGATAACACTTGGAAGGGAAGGCTAGCACAATGAACACCGTTGACAACTAGGATCAATGGTTTTAAGATAAGGGTCAGTAGGCATATTTCAATCCCCTGAAAGATGTCATACAGGATGTTTAGAACAAATGGAGAGATCATATCTCCAGAGACTTCACATGGGTATGCATTTGTACTTAGAATATTATGCAATACTTTAGTGGTTGAGTCCAAATGCAATGATGGGAGGAAGTTGCTTTTGTTCTGGGGGATTGTGGCACCATTACACAGTAATCAAGTTATTTCAGCCCAAACTCCGAGATGATTAAGAGAATGATCAGTTGGGGGAGTTTGTGTTGCTCTGAGGTGCAATAGTTGACTCAGCACCAAAGGAGTGACCTCCTTGGTTTGGTTCATGAAGTTGATGCTAATGGATGGAGGATCATCATGAGTGTGATGACAAGAATTTAGGAATTGATAAATGAGGTCATACTGAACCTCTCCTCCAAAGTATAATAGGTTATCCCACCCAATTGATCCTAGGTAGAGATTAATCCCATATGGTTCGATGAGTAGGGATCTGATCAGTCTATCAAAGATTGCTTTGTTTGACATAGCGATTTCAGTAGGATTGAAATAAGGAGAGCAATAAATGTTAATTCGTCTACTGGAGTGTTCTCCTTTTGCAGGAGCCTTGCCTTTTTCTTAAACCATTATTGTGTTGTTATCATATATTAGAAATATTAATGGAAGGGTTAACAGTATGCATATGAAGTTTCATATTTTTCATATGTACTAAGAAAAGCAGATGAAATATTTCAGTAAGAATTAAGTTATGCATATGCAACTTCAGATAATCTAATCTTTAAAATGAAGTACCAACTATGACTTAATAAAACAAAAGGCTGGCGACATTTAATTTTCTTGGAAAATCAGTTATGAATGATTGATGTATCAATATACCAAAGTAAGTTTCCAGTTGTAAAATAAAAAGATACATAAAACAAAGATAATCCTGTTACATAGTTAATCTAAGAACATCAATCCGTATCTTCTTCGAGGCATGACAGATGTGCCGCATTCTATTCTACTGACTGTTGTAGTGAGTAGAGCTTTTCTTCCATTGACTTCATCATCTCACCAAGTTTTGATTGATCCTCCTAAAGTTGCATGAGAGCATTCTTCTGAGGAGTAGAAATTGTAGAAGCTGAAGTTGGTGAATGGGTATCTAGGCCTTCTTTAACCATATCATCTTCCTTCTCCGGAAGCTCTTCTTTTACTGAATATTGGAACATTAGTTTCAATCTCAGAAGAGAGATTCATTTTCCTGATACTATTCTAATTGATTTCTAGAGGTGATATGGATTCTCCTTCAAGCACACTGAATCTACATTAATGGGCCAGCTTGCACAGTAAATGACTGAAAGGTATTTGTAAGACCCATATCCTAGATCATATTGTTCCATAGACTCCAGCGGTCCTCCCTGTCGAATTCTAGCGACCGCGATCTGTAATCGGCATTTGCGCACGATCCTGAGTCGCATCCTGTCGATCTGAGTTGGCCCGACCTGAGACTTGTACTCTTGCGACCGCGCCGTCCTTGCAGTTTCAACGCCGCGTCTCGCACGTCGATGCGATACCCAGGCCAAGAGATGTGAGCCATCGTTTATTTTGAGGAAAACGCAGCCCAAGAGAATCTCTACCAAATGTCAAATCAATCTCATCAATCAGTCAAGTACAACACCCATCTCTCTCTCTTATCCAAAGTAAAAGCAACCCATACCTAGTCAAGTATACCCATCACACCCATCCCTCTTAGTCTTACATCACCTCTCTCTCTCTCTTTCTCAAACCATTTTCTCAAGCAACCCATGGGAGTCAACGTCCTAGCTTCCCATGAAGGAGCTATGGTGCGGCCCACTTTCTACCCCTCTCATCTCTCATCTTAGCTCTTCAATCTCCATCATCCTCCATCAAAGTTGAAGCCTAGGAGCTAAGGAGTGCATGACGCCTAAAAGAAGTGGAATTGGTGGGTGTTCATAACATTAGATTTTGATATTTATGTAAGGCCCGCTTGTGATGGGACTCGTTTTGATGTATGTGTTGTAGATCCTAGGGAGGGCCTATAGTGTTAGGGTCCCTTCATCATCACGTCATCTCTCTCTTTCTCTCTCATTTCCTTGCATGATGGCCCACCTGATAAGTGTGTGATGTCGACACCATCCAGTGGCTGGACATGAGACCCACGTGATGCGAGTGTTTTATCCATGCTGTTCGTCCAACCACTTGGCTGTCCGTATAGGCAGGCTTAGATGGGAGGGAGGATACAAATATTAGCTTGTATTCTATGCTGGTGGGCCACCACGTGGACCCACCTTGCTGTATCTGTTATGTCCCCACCATCCAGTAGGGACGGTGGGTCATCTAGATCGTCCAGATCATGGGGCCTACCATGATATATGTATTTTTATTCCACGCCATCCAACCATGTGGACGTGGACCCCATAGTGATGTATGTGTATGATCCACGCTGTCCGTCCGTACATGGGGCATGGGACCCATGATATATGTGTTGCATCTTCATCGTCCAACAGCAGGCGCTGTTGGAGAGGTAGATACAAATATCTGCTTGACCCAACGCTAGTGGGTCACCACGTGGCCCCGCCTTGATTTATATGTTGTATCTACAACCGTCCAGCAGATTGGGACATGGACCCCACTCAGACGCCATGGGTTTTATCCTCACTATCCATTTGAGGATGATGGAAACTACCCTAATGTAATGTTTTATTCTTACCTCCTTGGGACGATGGGACTGTCTACACGTGTAGCATCCTACCATCCAGCAAGGGACGTGGGATCCACCGTGTTGTGCATGTTTCATCCTCACCGTCCATAGGATGGTGGGATCCACAATGATGTAAGTGTTATATCTTCAACGGTGGGATCAACAATGATGTATGTATTTAATCCCTACCGTCAGACTGATGGACATGGGATCCACCAGATACATAGCTAATGTACTGATGTCAACAAGCTCTATGGGTCCCACCAGATGTATATCTGATGTATTGACGTCAGCAAGTTCTGTGGGTCTGATACGAGGTATGTGTTATACTCACACCATGGATCCACGGTGGGAGCCCACCTTAATGTATGTATTCCATATCTACACCATCCATTGCTGGACAGTGTTGTGTGCGGCCTGCCCATGATGTATGTTTTAGCCACGCCGTCCAGTTCGGTGGACATGTGGCACACTTGATGTATGTGTTGAACATCCATGTTGTTCATCTGGTGGGCCCATTTGGAAGGTGCAGGCCTACCTTGATGCAATTACGACCCATTTGATGAGGCCCGATGTGATATATATCGGCCCATTGATGCGGCCCACTTGATGTATATGAGGCTCATAGGTGCAGACCACTTGATGTTTATGAGGCCCATTGGTGGGGCCCGTTGATGCGGCCCACTTGATGTTTATGAGGCCCATTGGTGCAGCTCGTTGATGTAGCTCACTTGATTTTTATGAGGCCCATTGGTGTGGCCCGTTAATGCGGCCCACTTGGTGTATACGAGGCCTATTGGTGCGGCCCGTTGATGCGGCTCACTTGATGTTTATGAGGCCCATTGGTGCGGCCCGTTGATATGGCCCACTTGACGTTTATGAGGCCCATTGGTGCAGCCCGTTGATGCGGCCCACTTGATGTATATAAGGCCCATATGATGAGGCGTGATATATTGTATATGAAGCCCATGTGATGCAGCCCATTATGATATGTGAGGCCCATATGGTAAGGTCCATTATGATTGTATCAGGCCCGTTGAGATTGTATGTGGCCCATTATGTTGTGTATAAGGCCCTTATGTGAGGCCATGGGCCCACTATATATTTGGCCCTATGAAGGCCACTCCTTAAGAGCAATGTTGGTTAAATGTCCACATTAATGGACAATGATGGTTAAATGTCCACATTGTGACCTTCCCTTAGGTCCTTTGTTAGGCCGATTATTGGGGCCGATTGTTGATGCGGATTATCGATGCTGGTTATTGATACCGATTATGAGTATGTGTCAGTATAGCATCATGATACATGCCTATACTCATCATCTGCATGTTTGTTATGAGATGTGGATGACTATTGCATATTTCGTAGGGCAAGTAGTTTATGGAACTCCCTGATAAGTGGAGTCGTCCCACATGAGCGCACGGTATGCGCAGGATTGATGCATGCTTGGACTATGTGACTCATGCATCTCGCATTTTGGGATATGACTAATGTACGCCCTAGCGACATCAGGACCGTGGCCTCCACAAGCATATCGTAGAAGGCCAGATGGGACACCAAAAATCTTTTTCTACATTAGGTGTCATAGATGTCCCTGAGTGAAAGTCCCTAAACCTTCGTGGCTAGGAGACGCTTCAACATTTAGACCGAGTGAATACATGAGCGCCCGAGTGCCAAATACCAGTTGGCCGTGTCTCCCACTTTATTATGGTCGGTTGGAAGGGGGTGTGGCCTTATCAGTCAGAGGGTAGGGGGCATAACTAGGCTGAGTTTGACCAGCTCGTAAATGGGTCCGCTATCGACGTGCCGGGTAGATATTGGCTGATTACTGGTCAGCGGATAATGAGGTTTCTTCCACTTGCATGGTTGCGCATCTAATGGGCGACGATCGCGTGTAGAGTGTACTAGACCTCGGTGATATTCCCAGAGATGTACAGTATTGATATGTGGACTTATTGAGCAGGAGATGCATACTCAGCATTTTACTCATTCATTCATTCATTCGCTATCCACTCAGGCTGGTGGTGCGCAACTAATTGATATGTGTACCTTCATAATGGCCATGATTTCGATTAGGGCACACGACCAACTTGAGGTCAGGAGTTTACAACATTGAGCCTATCTATCTAAATTTAGGTATGTGACTGGTTTGGATAAAAGTCCCTTATGATGGACCCCGTAGCCTGCGATATTACGTAATATCATCCCGACTTCACACTCCAGCTTGGTCATTTCATTCACAGCGCATATTGCATTACATCTGCGGTATATGGTATTCTGGGTTGCTGCGTTTCTGCATTTATATGGCCTAAATGAGGTTGACGGCATTCGTCGACTCGTCAGGATTTGCATATTACATTGTATCCTCAGTATATAATATTTGGTTTACTATCTCTCCGCATTGCATAACTAATCTACATTGCTTCCTCAGTATATGATATTGGCTTATTACATTTTGCATCACATAGCCTGGATAAAGCTAATGGTATTTATGGACTTAACAGCATGTTTCCACATTGCTCTGATATTGTATACTTGGTACTTACTTTGCACATATACTTACACCACTCTCTAAGCTTTCTATAAGCTTATGCGTTGCAGCAGCATTAAGCTTGGAGCGTGCAGCGGTCTTTTGGAGCTTTGATTTTTAATATATGTATATTTTCCTTTCATCACTGTAATCAACTGTTTATATTAGTGGATATGTGATGATGATGTTGCCTTTGTGATTTGGGTAAACTTGTAGTTATGCTTCTTACGAGATAAATGTACGTACCGAAAATCCTCCTTATAGGGCCCCAGGATCGGAACCTGGCGTATGAGTGCCGAGAGCCGAGAATGGGGCACTACGGAGGCTGTTGGCATCGGATTCAGTGATCAAGAATTTTGTGAGTCCGGTTTCCAAGTTTGTGGCGTGACAGAAGTTGGTATCAGAGCATAACTTTGAAATACCTAAGGATAACATCACATATCTGCTGATAGCTACCCTACACTCTATGATTGTTGAGAATTTAAAATGATTAGGTCCCCAAGTTTGAATAACTTAGAAATTTTTGATATAGCTCCCTACCATTGAGATTGTGAGGCTGCATAGTATTCCAGTTTTGATCGTTTCTGATTCGGGATCCGAGGTTTAGTAACAGTCACTATTCTGTTGAGGAGGCATCTTGGGAGCGTGAGGCTAAGATTAGAGAGTGCTATCCCCATTTGTTTATAAATTGATTATGCCTTGTATAGTATTGATATTATATGTTGATGCTTCCTCTTCCCTTGCTTTGTCCTACGTGATAGTAAATTTTGAGAATGAAATTTTTATTAGGAATGGAGAGTTGTAAGACCCATATCCTAAACCATACTTTTCCTTAGACTCATGCGGTCCTCCTTGTCGAATTCTGGTGACCATGATCTGTAATTGGCATTTGTGTACAACCCTGAGTCATATCCTGTCGATCTGAGTTGGCCGACCCGAGACTTGTACTCTTGTAACGATGCCATCGCCACGGTTTTAATGCCGCGTCTTGCGCGTCGATGCGATACCCAAGCCAGGAGATGTGGACCCGTGTTTATTTCAAGGAAAACGACGCACAAGAGAATCTCTACCAAATGTCAAATTAATCCCATCAATCAGTCAAGTACAACACCCATCCCTCTCTCTCACCCACAGTCAAAGCAACCCATACCTAGTCCAGTACACCCATCACTCACACCCATCACACCCATCCCTCTCACTCTTACATCACCTCTCTCTCTCTCTCTCTCTCTCTCTCTCTCTCTCTTTCTCAAACCATTTTCTCAAGCAACCCATGAGAGACAATGTCCAAGCTTCCCATAGAGGTGCTATGGTGTGGCCCAATTTCTACCTCTCTCATCTCTCATCCTAGCCGTTCAATCTCCATCATCCTCCATCAAAGTTGAAGCCTAGGAGCTAAGAAGTCTATAAAGCCTAGAAGAAGCGGAATTGGTGGGTGTTCGTATCATTAGGTTTTGATTGTGATGTCAGGCCCACTTGTGAGGGGACCCGTTTTGATGTATCTGTTGTAGATCCTAGGGAGGGCCCATAGTGCCGAGGCCCCTCCATCATCACGCTATCTCTCTCTTTCTCTCTCATTTCCTTGCATGATGGCCCACCTGATGAGTGTGTGATGTCCACACCGTCCAATGGCTGGACCTGAGACCCACGTGATGCAAGTGTTTTATCCATGTTGTTCGTCTAACCACTTGGCTATCCGTATGAGCAGGCCTAGACGGGAGGGAGGATACAAATATCAGCTTGTATTCCATGCTGGTGGGCCACCACGTGGATCCACCTTGCTGTATCTGTTATATCCCCACCATCCAACAGGGATAGTGGGTCATCCAAATCATCCAGATCATGGGGCCTACCATGATATATGTATTTTTATTCCACGCCATCCAGCCATGTGGACATGGACCCAATATTGATGTATGTGTATAATCCACGCCATCTATCTGTACATGGGGCATGGGACCCATGATATATGTGTTGCATCTTCACCGTCCAGCGGCAGGCGCTGATGGAGAGGCAAATACAAATATCTGCTTGACTTAACGCAGGTGGGCTAACACGTGGCCCCACCTTGATTTATTTGTTGTATCTACAACCATCCAACAGATTGGGACGTGGAACCCACTCAAACGCCATGGGTTTTATCCTCACCGTCCATTTGAGGATGGTGGAAACCACCCTAATGTAAGTGTTTTATTCATGGCATCCTGCCTTCCAGCAAGGGACGTGGGATCAACCGTGCTGTGTATGTTTCATCCTCACCATCCATAGGATGGTGGGATCCACAATGGTGTAAGTGTTATATCCTCACCGTCCATCTAGACGGTGCGATCAACAATGATGTATGTATTTAATCCCTACCATCCGACTGATGGACATGGGATCCACCAGATACATAGCTAATGTACTGACGTCAACAAGCTCTGTGGGTCCCACCAAATGTATATTTGATGTATTGACATCAGCAAGTTCTGTGGGTCTAATACGAGGTATGTGTTATACTCACACTGTCCATCCATGGTGGGAGCCCACCTTAATGTATGTATTCTGTATCCACACTGTCCATTAATGGATGGTGCTATGTGCGGCCTACCTATGATGTATGTTTTAGCCAAGCCATCCAGTTCGTTGGACGTGCGGCCCACTTGATGTATGTGTTGAACATCCATGTTGTTCATCTGTTAGGCCCATTTGGAAGGTGCAGGCCCACCTTGATGCAATTACGGCCCATTTGATGAGGCCCGATGTGATATATATAGGCCCATTGATGCGACCCACTTGATGTATATGAGGCCTATTGGTGTAGCCCGTTGATGTGGCCCACTTGATGTTTATGAGGCCCATTGGTGCGACCCATTGATGTGACCCACTTGATGTTTATGAGGCCCATTGATGTGGCCCAGTTAATGTTTATGAGGCCCATTGGTGTGGCCCGTTGATGCGGCCCACTTAATGTATACGAGGCCCATTAGTGCGGCCCGTTGATGCAGCCCACTTGATGTTTATGAGGCTCATTGGTGCTACCCGTTGATGCGGCCCACTTGACGTTTATGAGGCCCATTGGTGCGGCCCGTTAATGCGGCCCACTTGATGTATATGAGGCCCATATGATGATGCGTGACGTGTTGTATATGAAGCCCATGTGATGCAGCCCATTATGATATGTAAGGCCCATATGGTAAAGCCCATTATGATTGTATGAGTCCCGTTGAGATTGTATGTGGCCCATTATGTTGTGTATAAGGCCCTTGTGTAAGGTCATGGGTCCACTATATATTTGTCCCTATGAAGGCCACTCCTTAGGAGCAATGTTGGTTAAATGTCCACATTGATGGACAATGATGGTTAAATGTCCACATTGTGACCTTCTCTTAGGCCCTTTGTTAGGCCGATTATTCGGGCCGATTATTAAGGTCGATTATTGATGGCGATTATCGATGCCAGTTATCGGTACCGATTATGAGTATGTGACAACATAGTATCGTGATGCATGCCCATACTCATCATCTGCATGTTTGTTAAGAGATGTGGATGACTATTGCATATACCATATGGCAAGTTGTTTATGGGACTCCTTGGTAGGTGGAGTCGTCCCACATCAGCTCACAGTATGCGCACGATTGATGCATAATTGGACTGTGTGACTCATGCATCTTGCATTTTGGGATATGACTACTGTACGCCTTAGCGACATCAGGGGCATGGCCTCCACAGGCATATCATGGATGACCAGATGGGACACTGAAAATCTTTTTCCATATGAGGTATCATAGATGTCCTTGGGTGAAAGTCGCTAAACCTCCGTGGCAAGGAGACGCTCCAACGTTTAGATCGAGTAGATACATGAGCGCTCGAGTGCCAAATACCAGTAGGTCGCGTCTCCTACTGTGTTGTGATCGGTTGAAAGGGGGTGTGGCCTTACCCGTTCGAGGGTTGGGGGCATAGCTAGGTTGAGTTCGACCAGCTTGTAAATGGGTCCGCTATTGACATGCCAGGTAGATATTGGCTGATCACTGGCCTAATGGATAATGAGGTCTCTTCCACTTACATGGTTGCGCATCCAATGGGTAGCGATCGCGTATAGAGTTTACTTGACCCAGGTGATGATCCCAGAGATGTACAGTACTGATATGTGGACTTATTGAGCAGGAGTTGCATACTCAACATTTTACTCATTCATTCATTCATTCACTATTCACTCGGGCTGGTGGTGCGCAACTAATTGATATGTGTACCTTCGCAATGGCCAGGATTTCGATTAGGGCACGTGACCAACCTGAGTCAGGAGTTTACCACATTGAGTCTATTTCTCTAAAATTAGGAGTGGGACTGGTTTAGATAAAAGTCTCTTGTGATGGACCCCGTAGCCTGCGATACTACGTAATATCATCCCGACTTCACACTCCATCTTGGTCATTTCATTCGCACCGCATATTGCATTACATCTGCAGCATATGGTATTCTGGGTTGCTACGTTTCTGCATTTATATGGCCTAGATGAGGTTGACGACATTCATGGACTTGTCAGGATTTGCATATTGCATTGTATCCTCAGTATATGATATTTGGTTGGATGATCTAATCCGTACACCGTCTTGGTCCCCTTGAATGAGATCAAATAGACTCTTAATAGGACTAGTTTGGATTATCTGGGACTCCAAAGATGGCCCTAGAAGGTTTCAATAGATAAGTATTGTTCTCCTTAGTAGGGCCCACTTAAAACTCGGATCTACCTTAGATTTTGGCCCATGGCCTGAAATCATCTTAGGTCGATGGTGTACGGTGTAGATTAAACACATTCATCATGGTGTGGTCCACGTGTGGGGTAGCCCAACAAGGCTTCCGCCCTCACCGTCATTGGGCAATAATGACCAATGACATCCTTTTTTGTTTCTTTTTCTTTCTTCCTTTATTTTAATTTTTTTTAATTTTCTACTATGTAGGGTTCACTAGTGGATAATCCATTCCGTCCATTATATCTGCCAGCTCTCTATGGACCAAAGGAGTCTAATGATGGATAGGTTCACCACCTACAAACACAATAGTCGGCCTTAGAAAGTTCCAACGGTGAGACTTTATTTCCCTCAGTGCAGTCCACTAGGAACTCGGATCTGTCTCATTTTTCATCTCATGGACTAAAATGACATGGAGAAGGTGGTGGACGGCATGGATTAAACAAATACATCAAGGTGGGGTCCATGGTTATGACACCCCCACCCACATCCGTATGGCTGACGTGAGGAGTGCTCCCACTCCCGCCGTCAGTTGTGGTGTAATCTACCTGATGGTTGGATCGGCTAGATTTTTGGGCTCCACAACTAAATGAGCCAGCAAATGGATGGATGGTGTGGATCGAAGAAATACATCAATATGAGTCTCATGAGTGAAAACTCACTCTAAACCTCCCATGCAAAGTGAGAAATGACGGTGGGTAACCCAACCCCCAAGTATTTGTGGTATGGTTCATCTGAGATTCAGATTAACTTCATTTTTTAGCTCAATGCCTAAAATGAGAAGGGAAATCGATGGATGGTGTGGATGATACACACACACATCATGATTGGGCCCACGAGAGAAGCCCATATGGTGGCTTTGAAAGGTAAATGGTGTAAGAGACATGTTTCCGGACATTGTTGTGTCTAGCGACGATGACGCCACTACCCCTCTCCCTCCCTTGTGTTTTAAGGGTGAGGTAGGGTCCACCTAGGAAATCTACTTCATCCATTTGAACGTCCAACTCATGGTGGGGCCAAGAAGCTTTGAATCACATCCATTTTTAGTGTATTTTCATCATCTAAGTGTGCTTACACAATCAACTGGTTTAAATAGAAATTAAACATCATGATGTGCCACACAAGGTGGTCCATACTATCATAGCATGCGGGACATGCCTTTTAACAGCGTAGCCCACTTATGGGTCCCACAACACCACGAGAATTAGAAAAGAAAAGGAGATGAAGGGAAATAGATCTAGCCATTAAGGTGGCCCCCCGCCACTGTGGGGTCTACCACATACTCAATACATGATCAAGGTGGGTCCCACCCTTATGGGTCCATTAAAATAAAGAAATCACAAAGAATGGGAGGGTTTTGACCCTCCTATGCACTCACCTCGAAGAATGGATGGTTGGATCATCTTAGATCGGCAATCGGATGGCCCACTAAGCTCCTCTTCACCCCTTATCTCCTCTAATCACTCTTTTCTCTATTCTCTTACTCTTACTCTCTTAATCTTTCCTAATACTCTCAGAAGCTCTCTTTGTTTTCTCTTAATCTCTCCCTAATCTTTCTTTCTTTTCTCTTTTTGTCTCTTAATTTCTCCCTAATCTTTCTAATATTTTTCTCTCTCTTAATCCCTCTCTATATTTGTTAGAAAATGGTAAAAATGAGAGGGAATTAAGGAGTTTTTGTAGTAGAGATTTTATGATAAGGAGAGAATAATGGGAAGATGGAGGGGTAAAATGGGAAGAAAAAAGAATAAAAGAATGATGACTAGTATAGGTAGGGGTATGGGTTGCATGAGAATGGCATGGGTTTTTTTGACTAATAGGGAGAGAGTGACATGGGTGATGGATGGCTTGATTGATGGATGGATTGATAGATTGATTGATTGGACAACATGGAGATTTGTGAAAGTGAGGCCCCCGTGCATTGCGCGGCCTACCTCGAATTATGCCAAAATTGTAACTTCTAATCTAGGGGTCAAAATGTAGCGTGCCGCGTGGTGTTGGAATGGTAACGCTTGTGCGGTCTCTAGGTTACAAGTCTCGGGTTTTTGCGATACAAAAATATGGTAATGATCAAAACTCATAGATTCGATTTGCCAGAAACATGCCGGCATTGAAAACGAAACATACAGAGGGTTAATTAGGGTATGGGTCTTACAGGCGGGAGTTTGGCAAGGCTGTGGATAGAAAATTTGAAATCCTTGGGTAGATTTTAAATATCAATCTTGAGGAGGAAGCGGGCCCGTGAGTCCTTAATGAAGAGAAGTGACCATGAAAAGGAATTCAATAATTTGCTTGGACTATAAGAAATTTCTTGGATTGAAACAACAATTGTTGAGCAATTTTAAAATGTTGTACCATTTGAAGGCAGTTCCAAGACCGTCATGGCTTAGATATCTTGCCAATCCGTATAAGAAGCGGATGTTATTTATACAGTAAGAGTGTCACCTCACAAAAGTGATTGTTAAAGTCATTGTCCTTTCATTTAACAGCAACAGGGAAATGGCCCATATGGGTTCACGGAAAATTTCTTCAAAGAATGTTGGGATATGTCATGGGAGGAAATTATGTTAGCGATTGAGTAATTTTGTAATGAAAGGTTGATGGATAAATTATTAAATTGGACTTCTAATATTATTCCCCAAAAGGAAGATATGTTGGAAATCGCTAATTTTGAAAGTAATTGCTATTTTCGTTGAAGGAGATTAGGAGAATGATGATTCATTTTCAAGGGGCATTTGTTAGTTGCTAATGAATGTGTTGGGGAGGGAGAGAGGTGTGTCCTCAACTTATTTCTAAATAAGAGAGAAAGAGAGAGAGAGAGGGAGAGAGAGAGAGAGAGAGAGAGAGAGAGAGAGAGAGAGAGAGAGAGAGAGGCCCCAAATGCACCCACAACTGAATCATGGAAATCATGTCTTTGTTGGGTATAACCGGGAATTGGACATCATACAAAAATCACATTGAATGCATAATCCTAACTGTAGATTTTTTCCTGTTGGATAGTTGAGTTTTGGTCCTCAACTATCCCCTTGAATGCACGAATCAAAAGTTAATATCATCCTACATCCTGATGGATGAGGACTCTTTCTACACACACACACACACACACACACACACTCTTTTCATAGTAGTTTACGAGGTCGGTTCCTCTACAATTGCTGGGCATGGGTTCCACCGGGGTGTGCGTATGTCATCCAACATGCATTAAATGAGCCTCATCATAAAAGGTTGGTGATCCAAAAATTAGTCCAATCCAACCATCTTTGGGCCACCACATGAACTTGGTGATTTCTAGATGGTTGGCCATTCTTTTCTTGGGTGGGGTCCTATGTACATCCATGGCCCACTATAGGGCCCAAAATGTGCTGATTTTGGACTGTTTGTTGTTACATTTAGGGCTAAGATGTTAGGATATGCAATTTACTATTTGTAGAAGACATGGGGGCTTAATTGAAGATGTGATTGAAGAATTCAAGGATTATTTCCTAGATTTACTTTTACTATTATTAGCCTTGTTGCCATCTTAGGTAGATTAGATTGATTAGATTATTAAGCATATTGCCATCTTAGGCAGATTAGATTGATTTAATAGTTGTGGGATTTTCACTAAGAGCCCTTTCGTTTCATCGATTTCCATGGTAGAGTAACGTAAATGGGCCATCATCACTATTTCATATTTGTTTAAATAGGTATTATGGCTCATATTTCGAGGGACAAATGCCCCGATGTAATAGGAGAAATAAAGAAATTTATTATCATTAAAAAAACTCTAATCCAAACACTAACATCAGTTTATTTTGGTATTGATTTGACATGGAATAAATGTAAAATTGTCATCATTACATTTTTACCATGATAACCGAAACAATGTAATTAGTGCCATTATTGCAATAAAATGCAGCTGATATCACCAGACAAGTAATTTGTAATCATTACCCATTTCCTTTACTATTGTAATGGGTAAAACAAGAAAGCCCTAAAGATTCCCAGTTATTGTTTTCAGGGTCTATAAAAGGGGGTGGGATAGGACGTAGGCATTTCAAAATTTTTAAGCGTGACTTTTCTTAAGTATTGTAATAGAAGAAGTTGAATATCAATAAGGTTGTTTCTCCCTCTCTACTCAATTGTTCCTATGGGTGTACTTGTCCATTTCTTTGTGATTTGAGTATCATGGGCTCATTGACTTGATAATTGGGTTGCACCATTATGATATTAGAGCGGGTGGTCGTTGGGTGATTTTCAACTCTACATCATGTCCTAATTGCTTCGAAAGGGGTGACATAGGAAGAGTTTGTACATATAATCCAATTGATCTGCGCATTCATAGAGCAAGTATATCAACTTACGCATATGCTAGGCATTCTCACTAATCAAGTGGGAGAGCTTTGGTGTGGATGGAATCAGAGACCAAAGTTGGAGCATGTGGACACATAGGGAAAGGTCCTCACCAAAATAGCAGTAAGCCCCGACTTGTGAAGACACCAATAATACAATCTTTCAATTGTTGAAACGTGATAGAGAGCCTGAAATTAAGGTAGTAACTTGAGAATTCTGTGGTTATTTACATGTTGACAACTTCATTGATTGGCTAAGCAAAGTAGAAAAGGTGTTCGAGTACAAGAAAATCATGGACAATTTGAAGGTTCAATAGATATAAAGTTTTTCATTCATGAGTTAGTATGGAGGGACAATTTCCAAGCCGAATGAATCTATCAGGGTGAGGAGAGTAAATTTCTAGAAAAAGATGAAAAAGAAGTTAAAAAGGAAGTTCCTAACTGAGATTTATGCCCATGACTTCTATTTAAAATGTCACAATCTAAGTTAGGGAATGAATTGGTAAATGAATACATCAAGAAATTCTATATATTGACACCATGAGCAAGGTGTCGTGAGTATGGAGACCAAAATATTTCAAGATATCTTAATGGTCTCAACCTGTATATTAGAAATGAATTTGGCTATCAAATATGTATTTAATATATCCATTGCATATACACTTGCATTAAAAGCTGAGGAGATAATTATTCGAGGACTTGGGAGACAATTTTGGTGCCCCATGAGGATTGTCATTCACGATGTGTAGCATGATCACTTCCCATGCAAGGCAACCATGGGCCCTTTCATGGGTTGAGGGATGATGGAACAACTTTTAACAATGAAACCACACCCCAACTAGAGGGGTGGTGGTTATGGATGAGGGGCTAGTGCATAGTATGCCCAAGATGGGGGCAAAACAACGGTCCTTTCATGTGCTTAAGTGTGGGCAACCAGGAAATCTTTCTTTTCACCATCCTGCACATCAATCCATAATTGAAGAAAATTTGTAGATGGAGTCTATGTTGAAGGCATTCCTGATCACATGGAAATGAAAGCTGAAGATGACACAAAATATGACGAACATGCATATAAGAATGGAGCTTACATTGGTGAAGGTGTAACATATGTGTCTAGTGATAAGGGCAAGTCATTGGTTATCCAATGAACTATCCCATCGACGCTTCGAGAGATTGATGATGGATGATAGTTGTGGCACAATATATTCCACACCATTTGCACTTCTAGTAGGAAGATATGCATGATTTTAGTAGACGGGGGGAGTGGTGAGAACATTGTCTCATAAGAATTAAACCTCAAATAATATAAGCATTCATAATCATACAATATTTGTTGATTTTAAAAAGGGGAAGAAGTTTCTATCAACTCTAGGTGCTTTATTTTCCTTTATTAGACCTAAGTATAAAGATGAGGTGTGGTGTGAGGTGATCCCCATGGATGCATGCCACATTTTGTTAAAGAAACCATAATATAGGTCCAAGATATGGTGCATTAACACCCATTTCTTCCTCAAGGATGGTGTTAATATCATACATTATATTTATACCTAATGAAACATCTTTCAACACTTAAATCTAATAAAGAGGAGAGTCAAAAATCACTTAGTTTACAAAAGTCTGAATTAGAAAGGTAGGAGATTGACATCATCTTTGTCTTAGTTGCTAAAGAAGAAGTAAAGCAATCGGAAGTTCCGCCTCTCATGCAAAAGCTCCTTTGTGAATATCATGACTTGGTGCTTGGCACTAGGTTCAAACATGCTGAAAATTTGCGCATTAACGAACTAGTCCAACCAAACAAGCCAAACTGCTGCCAATTGTGGTCTAGCATAAAGAAGTTCAAAAGAAGAAAGACAGAAGAAAAAGAAGGAAATTAAAGAGAGAAGAACCGAATACTGAGATGTTGCAAATGAACATCGTAGCAACAAGAAATATAAAGAAGGTGACTTGGTTCATAAAGAAAGGGTTCCGACGGGAACTCACAACAAGTTCAAGTCTAAGAAGATTGGTCCATGTTGAATCAAGAGAAAGTTGGGTGACAATGTTTTAAGATTGAGTTGCTAGATAACTTGGATAGCTTGACAACCTTCAATGTGGTGCATTTGTCCGAATATTGTTGTAAGGTGCTTGAAGTGCAAGATGAAGTTATTACCAATATGAACAAAAAACTCCTTAAGAAACATAAAGGAAAAATTGAACAAGTGTTGCAGATGAAGACCATTGGTACTCAATCAGGCCAATACAAACAACACTTGTTAAATGGAAGAACAAGTCTTATTTTGAAAGCATATGGATCACCTGTAATAAATTACAAAGATTAGATATATACCTCTACTAGTATAAATCATCCAACTCGCTAGAGTCGAGTTCTTTTCAACCCAGAGGTAATGATATAAGCACCCGAACCACTGTAGGGCCCTACATATGCTAATTTTGGATTATTTGTTTTTATATTTTGTGCTTAAATATCAGGGATTGTTATATTTACTACATGTGGATGATAATGAGGGGATGGTTTGAAGATGCGATTAAAGATTTTGGTGATTATTTCCTAGATTTGCTTTTATTATTATTAGGGTTTGTTGCTATCTTAGGTAGATTATATTGATTTGAAATCAAGCTAGTAGTTGGGAGATTTTCATTAAAGACTCAATAGTAATTGTCTTGAGGGTCACTTAAGTATTGTAAGAGAATAAGAGAAGAAGCTTGATATTAATACTCTACTCAAATATTCTTGTGGGTGTACTCTGTCCTTCTTTTTTTTTTTTTTTTTCTTTCTTTTTTTTTTTTTTTTGCGATTCAGCCATCTGGATCTCATTGACTCGATAACTAGGTTGTACCAGGTCCACATGTCTTGTATATGCCATCTAACTTGTGCATTACTTGAGCTTGCCATGCCGATGGGATGCCCTAAAATCAGGCCTGTACAATCATCAAGTTAGTCCCACCATAGAAAACAATGGTCACCTATCCAAAAATCCCCATATTCACATGGTGGACCACATGATGGTTGGATCAACCCGATTTTTTAAGCCATCCAACTTTAATGATGGTGCTCACATAGTGCATAGGTTGGGTGGTTTCATGTGTTGAGATGTGGAGCCACATCTAGGGGCCACTCGATCGGTCGAGTGGCCCACTCGACCAGTCGAGGACTGCTCGACTCAAAGTCCAGTGAGCATCAAGTTTTAGGTTCCGAGGTGCTCGACTAGTCAAGGCCCATGCTCGACCGGTCAAGAGTCCGCTTGACCGGTCGAGCAATCTGCTCGACCAGTCGAGGTTACGCAGATTCATTTTTGGATTTGATGCAAACTGCAGATTTTGGGAGTCGATTTTCGCAAGGGTGCGAAAGGGGAGTTGCGTAAACTATAAATAGGGGTTCCTAGGGCTTTTCTAGGTAGTATAAGAGTTATTTCCAAGGTGTGAGCAAAGAGTTTTCTCTGTACTTCCAAGGGAGAGGTTAGTATATTGCCTTGTAATCTTCATTTTTTCTTCATAGTGAAAGTTTGCATCCATAGTTTTTTCTTGTTGGGATTTTTCCACGTATATCTTGTCTTGTGGTTTGTTTTGAATGCTTTGATTCTTTTCCAGTTTATATTTCTTCTTATTTATCGTTTGTGGGTGAGACCAGAAATTGGATCTCGATTTATTGCGTTGTTGGCATGCTGTGCTACAACTGGTATCAATGTTATTGGTTTAGTTCTATTGGGAGCGATGACGGAAGAAGGAAAGACTAGAATTGTGGAGTTTGATGGTTCAAACTTTGCCTTTTTGAAGATGCAAATGGAAGATTATCTATATCAGAAGGACCTCTATATTCCTCTATGAGAAAAAGAAAAGAAACCAGAAAAGATGACAGATGATGAATGATTTTTATTGGATCGGAAGGCTTTAAGAACGATTCGACTCTCTGTCTAAAAGTGTCGCCTTCAATATATCAAAGATGAAACCTACAAAAGAATTAATGGAGGCCCTAGCCACCATGTATGAAAAACCCTTATGTCCAATAAGGTTTATCCTATGAAACAGCTATTCAACATGAAGATGTCAGATGGTGGGAGCATGACTGAACATATAAACGAGTTCAATACAGTCATAAGCCAGTTGGAATCCGTTGACATTGTTTTTGAGGACGAGGTCATGGGGTTATTGATCTTGTCCAGTTTGTCAGACAATTGGGATGATTTCGTGATTGTTGTAAGCAATTCTTCAGAGTCGATAAAGTTGAAATTTGATGATATGGCCGGTCTAATTTTCAGCGAAGAATCTAGAATAAAGGCATCAGGAGTTTTATGGGATTTAGGGAATGCTCTAAACATTGAAAGAATAGGAAGATCACTAAACAAATGAGGCAATAAATATGGACGTTCTAAGTCGAAGAAGAAATCCAAGGGACTGAAAGACAAAGACGGGTGTTGGCATTGTGGGAAGAAGGGGCACATGAAACATGATTGTAGGGCACTCAAGAAACAAGAAGGAAGCTCTCAAGGCAGGAAGGATTCGGTGAATCTATCTGAGGAGAGTGACACAAAGGCATTGATCTTGTCTCTTGATGCGAGGAATGAGTCTTAGGTTATAGAATCGGGTGCTTTGTTTCATGCCACTTCATGTAAGGAAGTTCTACGTAATTATGTGTCAGGTGACTTTGGGAGAGTCTACTTGGGTGATGATGAGCCAAGCAGTATCGTTGAAAAGGGAGACATTCATGTAAATCAGAAAGACGGAACGACTTTGAAATTGAAGAATGTCAGACATGTACCGAGTTTGAAACGTAACTTGATCTCAGTGGGGCAGTTCGCAATACCGGTTATGTGACGACATTCACCAGTGATTCCTGGAAGATTACAAAAGGTGCCTTGGTGATATCTCGAGGCAAGAAGGAAGGTACTTTGTACGTGACTTCAAGATCGTATAATTCACTCGCAGTCGCATCAACTAGAGTGAATGGCCAGTTATGGCATCAGAGGTTGGGACATATGAGTGAGAAAGGGATGAAAGTGCTATTATAAAAAAGAAAGCTACCGGGGCTGAAGTCTATTGACTTAGAATTTTGCGAGGACTACGTGTATGGCAAGCGGAAGAAGGTAAGCTTCAAGAAGACAAGACACGCTCCAAAGACGCATCTATTGGAGCTTGTACACACTGATGTGTGGCGACTGACACAGGTATCATTTCTTGGTGACTCACATTATTTTGTTTCTTTTATTGATGATACTAGTAGAAAACTATGGGTTTATTTCTTAAAGCACAAATCTGATGCATTTGATGTATTTAAGAAGTGAAAAATTATCGTAGAAAATGAGACAGGTAAAACAGTAAAATGTCTCAGATCTAATAATGGGGGAGAGTACCGTGATAAGAGATTTGAGGAGTATTGTGCATCAAATGGAATCAAACCTCAGAAAACGATTCCAGGGACACCACAGTAGAATGATGTGGCTGAGCACATTAACAGGACCATCTTCAGTGCGCCAGGAGTATGCTACATGTAGGATTGCCTAAGACATTTTGGGCAGATGCTGTGAATACTGCTGCATATCTCATCAATAAAAATCCCTCAGCACCATTAAATGGTGGGCTACTAGAAGAAACGTGGACTGGGAAAGAAGTGAACTTTACACATCTCAGAGTGTTCGATTGCACTTCATATGTTCATATTGATGCAGAACACAGAAACAAGCTGGATGCGAAGTCCAGGAGGTGCATTGTAGGACCTATATCCTAGCCCGTACTATTCCATCGACTCCCACGATCCTCCCCATCGAATTTCGATAATCCACGACCTATAATCGACGTTTGCATGTGACCCTAAGTCGAATCCCATAGACCAGAGTCGGCTTAATCCGAGACTTGTACTATTGCGACCGCACCGTCGCTGCAGTTCCAACGCCGCGTCTCACATATCGATCCAATACCCTAGCATGGAGATGTAGGCCCGCGTTTAGTTCGAGGAAAACACCATGCATTTGCAATCCCAAGAGAATCTCTACAACATGTCCCATCAATCAATCAATCACCTCATGTCAAGTACAAGAGCAACCCCAAAGTTAACTCTCTCCCTCTCTCTGTTACACACCCATACATGTCAAGTACAACTATCACCTCACATCTATCAATCACACCCATCATCTCTCTCTTACAACCACCCATTCTCTCTCTCTTTCTCTTCACAATTTCCAAGCAACAAAAAATGGTGGACGTCCAAGCATTTCCAATGAGAGAAAGTGTGATGTGCGTGGCCCACTTCTCATCCCAAGATCCATCATCCTAGCCCTTCATTTCTCATCACCTTCCATCAAAGTGAGACACAAGGAGATCAGTATTCCATAGGACCAAGAAGATCGAATGGTGGGTGCTTCTATAGGCTTAGATTACATTCTTTTGATGATAGGCCTAGTGGGGCCTACTGATTAATGGTATGGATCTTACTTTGAACCCTAGATGTGGTCGATGGCCCACTATGATTCTCTTGATCATCCCATGATGGGGCCAATCTCCATGGACCCCATCATGATGTTTACTTTCTAGTTTGATAAGGGTCATCTAGACCTTCCATTTTGGTGGAGAAGTAATCTCCACCGTTGATTTTTGATTTGGTGGGCCCACATGTATTGGGACCCACTTGATGTACGATTGAAAGCATGGAATGGAGGGCCCATAGTGTCGGGGTCCCTCCATCACACGTGTCTATTTCTCTCTCTCTCTCTCCCTCTCTCTTTTATTTTTGTGTGATGATGTGGCTGTGTGGCCGCCCGGATGGACCCCACCTTGATGTATGTCTTATCCACACCATCCGACCATTTGGTGGCCCACCTGGGTAGGGCCCACCCCTTCTTAGCACGTCAGTAGGTGGGACCCACCTTATATATGTGTGTATGCAAACCGTCCAGCGTGACGTGGCCGGGCAGTGAAGTATGAACTGACAGCGTGGTGCACTGATGTGCAAACCACTGAAATGTTAGCTTGATTCAACAGGTTTTGGGTGGGCCACTCATGCAGGTCCCACCTCGATGTATGAATGTAATCCACGCCGTCCACCCTATTTCCCAACTCATTTTAGGCGTTGAGTCAAAAAATGAAGCCAATCAGATTATCTAGAGGGCCATAGCATAGAAAACAGTGGTTTTTACCATTAAAATTCACTTTGATGTTTCTGTACACCAAAACACATCGAATATTGGGCTCATTCAGGCTGTCTTGAGCCATAGAACCCAACGGCTGGGTCGGATTCTCCTGATATGGACCCCACATAGGAAAAACTGCAGAAAAACATTTTAAAATAATAATAATAATAATAATAATAATATACATGCAGTAGGGCTGCTGCTGCTGAGTCCAGAGGACGCCGCAGTAGCGTCCTCTGCTGCACATTGGCGAGAGGCAGGGACCGTTGGGTCCTAACCGTGGGCCCCACCATGATGTGTGTCGTACATCAACACCATGCATTTAGTGGGCCCCTTTAGGATAGTGGGCCACCCCAATAATCAGCTGTATGTGGAACTCAGGTGGCCCATGTCACAGGGAAACAGTGGAGGATTGAACGTCTGCCATTGAAACCCTTCTTGGATCAGAGAAGTTTTGGGTCATTATGAAATTTGTTTTCCTCTTCAGTCGGGTCTGCGTGACCTTACCAACATATTGGGTGGAAAATAAACGTTATGGTGGGCCCCACATGGGACCGCACCTTAAAGTATATGTTTGGTCCACACCGTCCAATGGCTGGACGGTGGGCCGTACCATGATATATGCATTTATTCCACCGTCCAGGTAGCTAGACGGTGGGCCTTGTTGTGATGTATATGTTGTATCCAACCGTCCTTCCATTTGGTGGGCCACACATGTGGACCCCACCATGAGGTATGTGATTTATCTATGTCGTCCATCCCTATGGGACCTGCCATGATGCATGTGTTGCATCCAAACCATCCAATCCTTTGGCAAGCTCGTCTTAAGGCTTGAGGCTAAAAATAAGACAGATCTAGGATCAAGTGGACCACATTGTAGAAAACAGTGGATTTGAACGTCCACCATCAAAACCTTTTAGCTACAGGGTTTGGACCAATATGATATTTGTTTTTCCTCTAAATTTAGGTCTTTGTAACCTTATGAATAGACTGGATGGGAAATAAACCCTATGATGAGGCCCACTGAAATTTAACCATGGAAATCATTATCACTACGGTTATATATGGTATGGTGTAGTTGATCTTTTGATATGATTCATTTTTTTATACATATAGATATTGATTTCTAAAAAAAATAGATGAGTTGGGTTCGGCCTATTTGAACTCGGCCCATTTGACTTAGTCCATTTGATTCGGCCGACTGATTCGGCCCATTTAATTAGGCCCGATGTGATATATGAGGCCCATTGTTGAGGCCCACCTTGATGTAATGTATGAGGCCCGTCCGTTGAGGCCCACCTTGACATATATGAGGCCCATGTGATGCGGCCCATTAGATATAATTAAGCCCATGGGTTAAGGCCTAGTGGGATGTACATAAAGCCCATTGCAATGTGTGATTCTACTATGGTTTGTGTAATGATGTGTATGGCAGGCCGTGCCTTGGGAGCAATGATGGTTTGACATCCACATTGTAAGAATAATGTTGGTTAAATGTCCGAATTATAACTCTCCTTAGAGCCCATTGATAGGCCCCTACTTGTTGTGTGTAGGCCATCTAGGCCCATCTTCGTTATGAGGATAGTTCATCACCTTATAACATGCTTAGTGTAACTCCATGATTTATGCCCATACACATGATATGTATGCTTGATATGAGTAGTGACTGATCATAACATATGCCATTGGGCAGACTATTCATTGGACTCATTGACAGGAGTTACCCACATGTGCGCGTGTGTTGAGGGTCAAATATTGCATACCAGACCCCAGTTATTGCCTGGATTTATGAGCATGATACCGTTTAACGCCCTATTTTAATCATGTTTATGTTGCAAGGTGGATTTATAAGCATGTACTGAAAAAGATGTTAAATGCATGGAATTGATGCTCGAATCACTAAGGCAAGGGACAGACTCCAGGAGACCAAGATCGATGGATTTACACACCAGAGATCCAAGAAAACTAAGAAACTGAAGTTTAAGTGGCCTGAAAGACGTCCAGAATGAAAGATCATAGGGTTCCCACCATCTGTCGACTTGAAATTTCATATATGGCTTAAGGACCATAAATTAACCGTACACGTCAAAAATTAGCCATTGGATCCCTTTGAAAGTGGGCCAAAGGACAGATCAGCCTGCCAAATCAATGATCTGGGGCCCACCTGACCTTTGGATATGCTTCAAACATTAGCTCAACCACTTAAACTAGCAGAGAAAAGGGATGAATGGATTGGATTTCTTAGAAACATTGCAGTGGACCCCATCCGAGCAGTGTGTGCATAATCTATTGGTGCACTAGCCGTGCACTGCAGTCAAAGTCAGGTCAAACCGACTTTGACCCACGACTCCAACCAAAAACAGAATTTCCGTTTCCTGCTGTGTAAAAACAGAAACAGGGAGTGCGGAAGCAACGTCAGTGGGCCATCATCATGGTCCAAAAGCTTAATCCGACCCGTCCATTTGAATCGTATGAGGATTTTAACCAAGATCTGGTGATTCTTTGTCTGAAGACTACCAGCAATAAGTTGCAAAAGCGTTGGATGGCAGAATCTTTGCCGTAAGATAAATTGAGTGGGCCACACCGAATCTAATCCAAAACCAGCCATCCCTGACTAGTTTTTCAAGAATAAAATGTTGGACGAGGTGGATTTTACAAGAAACACCAAGAAGTGGGCCCCACCAACATCGCAGCTCAGTCCGCAGGCCCTGTTTACGCACTCACGTGCTTTACAGCCGTTCGGTGATCATGGGGATGATCGGTCCCTTCATTTGGGCGGTCCAAACACCTCCCAAGGTACAACCGACCGATGTCAAGCTGACTGAATGGATCAGATCAGGCAGCAGGCTTCGTTTTGCTGAGATATAATCATTCCAAGAAGTGTCAGTTCTTGTTTTTCTCACACGGCTGCGAAAGTAGTTGCGGAAGATCTTCCGCTGTTGCTGCACGACTGACTCTTGTGCGTAAAGCTCCTATTCACCGTCTTCCCTGCCTATAAGAAATAGAGAGAGAACGTGAGAGGAGCTTGGCTTGGGCTGGACGTGGAGCAGAGAGAGACAGATAGTAGAGTTGTTTTTTTTTCTTTCTTTTTCTTTTTATTTTATTTTGCTTTGTTTAAGGGATTTAGCCCATTCATGTTGGGCTAAACCTCTTAGCTAGGGCTAAGAGGAGAAGCTTGTGGAGTGATGGGACTGATTCTACGGCTCTGATTCATGTTGATGAACCTTCTGTTTGATTCTAGTTTAATTATATGAAATGCTTTCAGTTTTTAATGGTTTATTGTGACTGAAATTACAATAGATCTACGACAGCTTTGAGCATGTTCTTAGTATTATAGGGTTTATGAATTTGGGAACCTTGTTGTTCACCATTGTCTCCTGGGCATGGTTGGATGATGGAATCCTTCCTAACATTCATACATCTCTCAGATTGGTTGTGGATTGGTTTAATTCTGTTGTTTATCTTATCTCATGGGCATGGTTTGGTGATGGAATCCAATTTAATTTACATCCATCTTATCTTGTGAAACTTAGATCAAAGGAGATTCAAATTGTGCTGTAGTGATATATCTTCCAACTGGATGAAGATGGGACTCGAAGTCCAGTTGAGTTCGTGAATCAAGCATAGATCTCCCTGATCTCTACAAGTGGATCCTCTGAATCCCTAGTTTCCTTTCCCTGAATTCTTTAAGTTTTAGATAATTATTTCATAATTATTCCTTAAATTACAGTCGATTTAGTTTTCATCTTAGTCTAGTTCTAGTTCTACTTAGTTTCAGATTACGTACAGGTATCAGTCCTTTGGGATTCGACCTCGGTTTCACCGAGTTTATTACTACATCACAACCCTATACTTGGGGAGTGAACAAGTTTTTGGCGCCGTTGCTGGGGACTGACGGCTACATATTTTTAAAATTAATTGGTTTTAGAATTAGAGTAAGATTAGGATTGTACTAACTTTAGTTTTATATTTTTCTTTCTATTTGATTTTTTAGAACTAACTTTCCTGTTTTGTAGGGTTATTGATAGATCTTCTAAATTGGTAACTTCGTCCTAATTTCTTTACTTTCTCTATTATTTAGATTTGGTCTTATCTTGGTTTGTTTTGTTTTGCAGGATCTTAACATAGGAACGTCTTATTTGGTAACATCTTTCTAACTTCTCCTCTTACTTTCCATACTGCTGTAGGATCTTTTCTTTTCTTTTTTTTATTTTTTTATTTTTTTAAGGATTAGATTCAGAATTAAGGATTCACAATGAATGAACAAGAGTGGCTAGAGTGGGCATGTGAGTATGGTAATCTATTTCTAGAAAACAAGAGGTTCCATGAAAACGTGTTAAATGCTTATGGTAGAAATCAACCTATTTCTCAAAACTCTTCTGAAATTATCATCGAGAACCAATCGGAATATAATGATCCACTGGTTAAGAAGTCCTTACGCGATCATATGCGGGAGAATAATTACACCCCATGGATTAACAAAACAGTACGTGAGTGTTGGGGCTATTATAATTATGGGCATGTGGACTATTATCACCCATCAAATAAGAAGAAAACAATGCGTGATTATATTATGAGTGATAATAAGTATTACTAACCATCATATTCTCCCATGTATGATCAGTATGACTATAACCAGTGAAAACATCAAAATTGGAAAAATGAACCAACAAAATGTTATAATGAGTATTCTCTTAAATACCCTACCTTCGAGATCCAACCAGAAACGATCCAAGAGGATTCAATTCAGCGTACCATGGCCTGTCTTGCGGAAATGAGAAAATCATTAGAAGCACTTAATTGGCGCCTTGATAAGGTAGAGAAGGCTCGTTCATCCCAGCCACAATTCATCCCAAAAATACAATGCAAGGAAGGTGATCCTAACATGCTTTTGAAAAACTCTGAAATTTGGAATGAGGAGTTGGATTCCATTAACGAGCATACGGTTCAATTTCCTAATGAGTCGATCTCGATGACTGTTCAAAAGAATGGTGAAGAGACATGGGTGTCTTTTAGATATAATGATGATAACAGACTTCACTCACATGACACACTCGAGTTAAATGATGAGAAAGAGGTCAGTCTATTCGAACCTCAACCCAATTTAGGAATAAAATGTGAGGAAAGAAATCCCATCCCAGGTGTGAACTGCACTGAATTGAAAGCTGATAAGTATTGGGATGAGATTCATGAGAGCACAACCCAAATTTCACTAGAATTAACTTCAATTATGGTCTAGGAAGATGATCACAAGGCATAGGAAGTTCTACTCTACTTATCTGACATGGGTAATTTAAATGTGGAGGATGAACCACTTTCACCTAAACCTTCCAACCTTTGTGAGGCATGTTTAGATCACTCCCCTGAATTAGATGATGATATGATTCGGGAGATGAACGAGCTACCTGATACGACTCTGGAAGTTAAAACCACCCAGTTGAGGCCATCATCTGAGTTGTAGACGTTTGACAATTCAACGCCTCGATTAAGTAGTTTCAATGAACAAAGTGATTACATTGATGCTTCTCTTATTAATTTTCAATCTGTCTGTACAGGGCTGGAACAAGAGAGCATACCTACGTCTACTTTTAAAGACGATGGATTTCTTGGGCAGATCATCACGAGCTCCAATGTGGAACACAAGTCACGCTCAGCTGAATTTACCGACTCTCTAAATGATTGCTTGGCACACTTTACATATTTAAACAATCTCATGTCAAAAGACAAAATGGATGACTTACAAGACAATACCTCAATAGATGTCATGGACCGAGTGAACCCTCATTCTGAAGCCCGTCCTTCCCCAAACCCTGAATGTTTACCATTAAAGGAAGATGAGCTGAAAATTGAACCGAAGTCCGGAACTTCGGAATGCATTGAGACTACATTACTTCTTGAGATTTTTTCTAAATTTTATTTACCTGTAGTCTCCGATTCACCATGGGGTACTAACTCTGAAACTTTCTCTATTACAGGTGAATCATATATACTTTAGACACCTCAGGAAATTAAAAGGAAACCTTGTGCTGAGGTCCATAAGTTTCTCTAGAACACCATGCTCCAGGGCATCCAAGCCTATTGCAAAAAGGGCTTTTGGATGCTCTTGTTGAGAAACCTACTGAGAAATTTCTTAAGATATTGGCCGGAAGAGGAACCTTATGGGATGACTGAGTAGCTTTTCCCCTGCTTTCATAGGACTAGGATAGTTTACTTAATGCCGTTCTAAGATAGTTGGCTTTATGCTGTTAAGTAGTTTGCTTCCTGCATTGTTTTAGGATAGTTTACTTCCGTGGCTTCACTCTCGTGCTGATCGGCTTTCATGTTGTGATCATTGTGAAAACATCTTTCTCGATTCCTTCGTCCAGGTACTATCTTCCCATCACTTCTCATTTACTTTCGTTTCCCATGTGCATTGTATGCTCATATATCTTTTCCATTGAGGACAATGTAGATTTTAGGTTGAGGGTGGGAGATTAGGTTTCTTAATCAGTGTTTTCTTGGTCTTGAGCAGAAATTGTAAAAAATTTTAATTTTTTTTGAAATTTCTTATGAATTCAAAGTGATTTTGATGGCCATCTTGGATTTAGAATTACAAGATAAGTGATGTTGGTAATTTATGACTATTGGATTCCGTTATTTGTTAGATTTCACTATTAAGTTCAAACTGTTAATCCATGATTAGAGGTTTTAAACATTGATTGAGTCATGATTTCACAAGCACATCTCGCTTGCACATTAAGGTTTCAATTCGATATTGAATTGTAACTTGGTGATCATTAAGTATGAAAGGAACCAACGTGGGGAATTTGTCCATCATGTTCAATAAAAAGAAAAGGAAAGAAAAAAAAAAACCCAGTTACAAGATAGCTGCCTGCGAAAAGGGTTGGGCGAACAAACTTCACCATAGGTTTACTCCCTATAGGTGTAGATTCAATTCCCCATGGTTGACATTTGGAAAGAGTTAGGCGACTAGTTTTCACCATAGGTTTGCTCCCTATAGGTGAGGATTTGATTCCTCTTCTTGGAGTTACTTTTAATGGAAAAATCAAAAGCTAGAAGAATGAAAAGATGATCTGTGAGGCAAGTTTTGGTTATTATGAATTCTCTTGTTGGTTACCAATGATATCATGAAATAGAGAAGTGAACCTTAATGATAAGCCGAGATTACACTATACACTCATGGATCTTAATGTTTAAAATTTTTGCTAATTGATGGATTAATACTTTGATCTTAATTATGAAGTTTACCGTGTGCTTAAGTCTAAGAGAGAGTAATGCCCAACATTCATGAATCTTAAAATTTTAGTATCTAGTTTGTTAAGCAAAATTCACTCGAGTACATAGAAATTATCCTGTAGTTCTCAACTTATTTTTCGCATTCTTTGCTCGGGACTAGTAAGATGTTGGTTGGGGGTTGATGCCTGATCTGATCCGTTCAGTCAGCTTGGCATCGGTCGGTTGTACCTTGGGAGGTGTTTGGACCGCCCAAATGAAGGGACCGATCATCCCCATGATCACTGAACGGCTGTAAAGCGTGTGAGTGTGCAAACAGGGCCGACGGACTGAGCTGCGATGTTGGTGGGGCCCACTTCTTGGTACGCGCAGGATTGCTGCATGACTGTACGGTGTAACTCATGCATCTCGCATATGTGTGACATGATCGTTGTATGCCCTAGCGACATCAGGGCTATGGCCTCCACAGGCATGTCGTGGATGGCCAGATGGGACACCGAAAATGTTTGTTTGAGCATCTGGACACTTTGGATGTTCGTGGGTGAAAGTCCCTAAACTTTCGAGGCCAGGAGACGCCCCAACGTCTAGACCGAGTGGAACATGAGCGCCCAAGTACCGAATACCAATAGGTCGCGTCTCCCACTATGTCGTGGTCGGTTGGGAGGGGGTGTGGCCTTATCCGCCCAAGTGAGGGGGCTATAAGCTAGGCTGAGTTTGACCAGCTCGCAAACAGGTCTGTTATTGATGAGCCAGGTAGGTATTGACAGACTACTGATAAGGCGGATAGTGTGGTCTATTCAGCTTGCTGGGCTGTGCGGCTAAGGAGGCGGCAGTCAGTGTGGAGTGTACTAGACCTCGGTGATGATCCCAGAGAGGAACCATACTGATATATGGACTTCTTGAGTAAGAATTGCATACTCATTCATTCATTCATTCACTATCCACTCGGGCTGGTGGTGCGCAACCATTTGTTACGTGTACCTTCGCATGGCCAGGATTTTGGTTGGGTGCGCGACTAACTTGATATCAGGAGTTTACCATATTGAGTCTGATTATCCAAATTTAGGTATGGGACTGGTTTGGATAGAAGTCCCTTATGATGGACCCCCGTAGCCTGTGATAGTACGTACTGTCATCCCGACCTCACACTCCAGCTTGGTCATTTCATTCGCATTGCATATTGCATCTGTAGGCATATGACATTTTGGGTTATTATGCTTTCTGTACTTATATGGCCTAGACAGACTTAGTAGGATTTACATATTGCATTGTACCCTCGGCATCTGATATTTGGCTCTCTATGACTCCTCACTTGCATAGCTGATTGTGACGCCCTGAAATTCGGGGGTCGAGCATAACTCAGCTCCCGAGTTTCAAAACATCACTTATGTAACATATTGAATGATGGATGTATGTTGTCTGTATGAGTGCATAAAACATGGAATAGATTAAGCCAAACTACAAGTATAATTCAGGGATAAGTGAAAAACACAAGCGGAAGACTTAAAGAAATATATGTGTACATATGCACATCCCTGAAATACATATACATACCAGGTTGTATTACAAGTGTTGCTATCAAAATTACAAGTATCAAATTACATCATTTAATCCCAAAAGAAATTTCAGCATCCCGCGCATCAGAACAAGGCTCACTAGAACCCATTTGAAAATTGCATAAAAGAGAATGCAACCTCATCATCATCGAACTCCGGCTCAGCCTCAGAAGTCGCATCAACATCTGCAACTAAGACAGAGTCTGGTGGGTGTTTAAACACCGCCCCAGAACGTGGGAGTGAGTGATCAACTCAGTGGAACAATAAAGTAAAGGTTAACATGTTATCAATTCAATCAAGCAGTAATGATAAAGCAGAATAATCAAACATGTCCTAAATACTCTTGTTAATGCAAGGATGTATGCAGAATGATGCGTGCCCTCACGCGTACACTCTCAGCGTCTTCATCTTACGTTACGCATGACATCGCCTCAAAGTGGGCCACGTCTACAAAGCACATGCAAATGCGGTGCATGAGCATGATTACAAAGTTGTTATTAGTCCTTTTCATACAGCAGGATTGGGAAGCTAAAGTACCTTCCTCATATCACCATCCAAACAGTGATCCATTCTAGGGTCGTCAGTCCTAGGCATCTCATACGATCATATGGTTTTAGGCTGTTGCAAAGGGCTCGTCACCATTCAATGCACGCCTATCATACCTTCATTACTACACTAAGGGTCGTCACCTCAATGCGGTATCCAGGTATGCTTGAGGTCACTACAAAGGGCTCGTCACCAATCAATGTAGGCCGACAGCACGAATATAGTGTCTCATACCACCATAATCGGCTCACGAGTTTGGTTGCTCACTGGTCACTACGGGGAGGCTCGTCACCCCAGCGTAGGCCGACAGCTCGACCACGGTGTCCCATACCACCATGTCTGGCTCATGAGTCTTAGCAGATTAAGGTACAACGGTTTACAGGATTTGCACTGGTAAGTTTGGTACCCTAGATTCAAACAATAACATCCATACATGGTGAACATACATCGGACAATCCGGTTACTCGACGAACTCAACTAGCACGAGCGCACGTTGGGTTGAACGACATAGGGTGCGCAAACACTCCGTGTGGCCAAACCACTGCCGACAACTCTAATACGACTCGGGTTCGCCTAACACGTCCTTTGTGGCGAAAGCAGCCTCGGCCACAATCTCAAGGCTGATTGCCGATTTCCTGGACTAATTCATAGTCCCAAACATATTCCACTACAACAGATATTCATATCAACAATTGAGAATAGTAATGGAATAACAACTCAAATCATGTGGTATATAAGCATTTAAAGAATATCAACTTAACATGGATTTTACACATAAGTAATGCTTGAAATTAAACAACAAGGAATGTAACTTGCATGTAGGAAATCATACACATCAATAGGAGTGTTAAGAATCGCTTCTCAACGCCCGCAATTAGGTAAATATATTATACTTTAGATCATTCAGACATTTCTACAAACACTTAGAATACATAGTGCAACCAATGTACATGACATATGTTGAAATACACGCATTTGGGCAATTCCTTTTACCAAGGAGTTGTCACACATACAGTTAGCATAGGTACACGATAAATAATCATGGCAAACACATGTGCATATTTTATACGTATACGGTACTTCCTACATATACATAGAATACATAAATCTCAATATATCACATGCATATTAGGAACGCAACATAAACATAGCATTTGACATGTGAAATCTCATCCATAACAAGAATAAACCATTAACTAACATTTAAAGCCTTGAAAACCATAACCTATACAATTAAAGTCCGCACCTTAAACCAGAAATGGAACACTGAACCAGACGAGATGTCTTCGTCAATGGCGAATAGATAACCTAAGACAAGCATAGAAATGAGCTACAACAACACAGAGACTATTCTAAGCTCTAAAACAGATTAGGGTTAGGTTAACTTACCCAAGGATGAACTTCGAATCGCCGGAAAAATGATTCAAAAGTGAAGGTTTAAGGATGAAGAAGAACAGGAAAGAATCTAAGATGATTCACCAACTTTTCTCTCACTTTCTCTCTCTTTTCCTCTCTCTTTCTTAGCTAGGGTTATGAAATTCGTATGGAAAAGAGAGCTAGGGTTTTAAGGTCTATATATAGGCCTAACATTGATGAAAACAACCCCAGGGCCAAGGTATACTTAGGTTATAACCAAAATAGGCCTCTCTCGATCCAACGGAGCACTTTCGGTGGGCCTTTTTCCACGAAAGGTCGGACTTAAGCTCACTGACCATGGATCTAGGTCAGACTGAGTTTTCGTACCGATCGGATCTTCAGATCAGCCGTGGCGGATCATAATCAATTCAACGGTCACCGAAACTCGATCAGGTCCACAAGCACAAGGACATGCCTAGGCCATCTTTCCTGATCAGATGATGAAATTAGGTCAAAATCCAACGGTCAGATTGCGTAAAATCATCGCACAAGCGACACGACTCAGATTTCATAAAATCACATTAATTTCTCACCGTTCTCACACTCTTCACTCCAGACTCAGATAAATCGACCTAGAACATCATCTGGACTTGATTTTTGAGGTGATGGCTAAGTCCAATATGGTGACCAATACAGCCTAAGATCATTGCTACCGGACTTACGACGCGCGGTCCAAGTCCGATCCAGAACTTCTAAAAATTTCCAAGAGCAACTAGATTTAGCAATGGATCCCAGATTTCAGAGTAACCTAGCGCTAACTATTCTACAGATTTTGAGTCATGCAGATCAAAATTAAAATGCTTGATGCAAATTTCACAAGCAATTAAGTTTAGCGCTAATTACCCCAATTAACTACTAAGGAAAAATAGAGGTAGTACTCGGGTTCAGGCACAAAATTTTTCGGGTCATTACAACCTACTCCCCTTAAAGAAAATTTCATCCTCGAAATTCATACCTTCTCATATTCCTCAAGGATCTGAGGGTAGCTCTTTCTAACCTCAGCTTCGGTTTCCCAAGTAGCCTCTTCCTCACTATGATGCGTCCATAGAACTTTCATAAGAGGGATGATCTTGCTACGCAATACCTGCTCTTTCCTGTCTAGAATACGCGTCGGTCGCAGTACATATGTGACATCCTCGCTCAACTGCACCTGCTCCCAACTGATAATATGCGAAGGATCAGGAACGTACTTCTTCAGCATAGAAACATGAAATACGTTATGCACGCCCGCAAGAGGTGTGGGCAAAGCAAGGCGGTATGCTACCGCTCCCACTCGATCCAGAACTTGAAATGGACCAATAAATCTCGACGTAAGCTTTCCCTTCTTACCGAACCGCAGAACTCCCTTCATAGGAGAGACCTTGAGAAATACATGGTCTCCAACCTCAAACTCAAGCGGTCACCGCCTCGTATCAGCGTAACTCTTCTACTTACTCTGGGCTGTCAGAAGTCGACGTCGAATAATGTCAATTTTCTCTGAAGTCGCCTGCACCAAATCTAGGCCAATCAAACTACGCTCACCAACTTCTGCCCAGCAATGCGGTGCTCTGCACGGGCGACCATACAACGCCTCATAGGGAGCCATGCCGATACTCACCTTACGCAAACTCTGCATACTGAAGACAATCATCCCAACCGTCCTTGAAATCCAAAACACAAGCTCGCAACATGTCTTCCAGGATCTGATTCATGCGTTCCGTTTGCTCATCTGTCTGCAAATGAAACGCGGTGCTGAACTTCAATTTCACACCCATCGCTTCCTGGATACGAGTTCAGAAGATAGATGTGAAACGCATGTCTCTGTCAGATACAATCTCCAAGGGAACTCCATGCAGACGTACAATCTCCTTGATATACAACCTAGCCAACTCGTCTGCAGAGTTTGTGACTCTGATCGGTAAGAAATGAGCTGACTTCATCAATCGGTCGACGATCACCCAAATAGAGTCATGTCCCTTCTTCGTTCTCGGTAACCCAGAAATAAAGTCCATAGAGATGAAGTCCTACTTCCATTCTGCTATGGGCATGGGCTGAAGCAACCCAGGAGGTCGGCGATGCTCTGCCTTGACCTGATGGCATGTGAGACAACGAGATACAACCTAAGCAATATGGGCCTTCATGTTGTCCCACCAATATGATCTTCTCATATCCTAATACATCTTCGTACTACCTGGATGCATCGCAAGCTTAGAACTATGGGCTAACTCGAGAACCTCCTATCTCAAGTCAGGAATGTCAGGGACACAAAACCGGCCACGAAGTCGTAGGCCCCTATCAGAACTAACACTCCACTCGGAGTTCTCATCTGTACCAACCCGCTTTCTCATCTTCGCCAGAAACTCATCATCTGCTTGAGTTACAACGATCTTCTCGTCGATGAGGGGCTGTACACGAATGTGCGCGATAACCTCATACGGCTCTTCCACCGTAAGCTTCTGCTCAAAGTCTCGCACAAACTCCAACATGTCCCAATCTGCTATCATTAGCGGGGCCGCAAATTCTATAGCCTTCTTACGACTCAACGCATCTGCCACAAGGTTCGCCTTGCCCGGATGGTAAGAAACATCGAACTTAAAGTCTTTCAATGTTTCCATCCATCGGCGCTGCCTCATATTCAAGTCACGCTTCTTGAAAATATACTTAAGGCTCTTGTGGTCGCAAAAGAGCTCGAACTCCTCTCCATAGAGGTAATGTCTCCAGAGCTTTAATACGAAAATAACAGCTGCTAACTCCATGTCGTGTGTAGGGTAATTCTCTTCGTGTTTCCTCAACTGTCTTGAAGCATAAGCAATCACCCTGTCCTTCTGCATAAAGACACAACCCAGGCCAACGCGAGAGGCGTCAGTATATATAACATACTTAACCCCTTGCTCTGGCAATACTAGCACAGGGGCGGACGTCAACTTGTCCTTCAGCTCTTAAAAAGCTAACTCCGCCATCTCATTCCAAGCAAACTTCAAATCTTTCCGTGTCAACTGAGATAACGGTCTGGCTATCTTCGAGAAGTCTTGTATGAAGCGTTGATAATAGCCTGCAAGACCCAGAAAGCTCCTTACCTCAGTAACTGAACCAGGCTGCTTCCAGTCCTGAACTGCAGCTACCTTGGCAAGATCAACATCTATCCCTTCCTTAGACACCACATGTCCTAGGAACTTAACTTCCTCTTTCCAGAAATCACACTTCTTGAACTGCGCAAAAAGCTGTTTCTTCCTAAGAGTATCCAAAATCGCTCTTAAGTGCTCCTCGTGTTCTTCCCGACTCGCAGAATAAATCAAGATGTCATCGATAAATACAATGACGAATCGGAATAAGAATGACCGAAACACTCTGTTCATCAGATCTATGAACACAGCCGGTGCGTTCGTGAGACCGAACGACATCATAAGGAACTCATAGTGACCGAAGCTAGTCTTGAAAGTGGTCTTCTGCACGTCCTCATTCTTGACACGCAACTGGTGATACCCTGACTGCAGATCAACCTTCGAAAAGTATCGTGCCCCCTTCAACTGATCAAACAGATCATCTATCATGGGCAAAGGATACTTATTCTTCACAGTCACTTGATTCAACCTGCGATAATCAATACATAATCACAAGGAACCATCTTTCTTCTTCACAAACAAGACAGGTGCTCCCCAAGGAGACACACTAGGCCAAATAAAGCCCAATTCCAACAAACCATCTATCTGCTTTCTCAATTCCTCCATTTCACTCGGAGGCATACGATAGGTGGGCAAAGAAATGGGCACCGCACCAGGCATGAGATCGATAGTAAAGTCAATCTCACGCTGAGGAGGTAATTCAGGAATCGACTCAAACACATCTTCAAACTCTCGAACCATAAGCGTGCTTTCAAATGCTAATTCAGCCATACTCTCTAACAGAGAAGTATAATAATCAAAATGAACAGGGTAACTGACCTTAACTGGGAAAGTAACTGTCTCGCCCTCTGGTCCATGGATTGTCACCGACCTTGCTTCACAATCAATCTCTGCTCGCATCCTCGTGAGCCAATCCATACCCATAATAACATCGTAATGAAAAATAGGTGCGACAAAGAAGTCAACACGAATCGATCCACTTCCTAGATCAACCTAACAATCCATGCAACACTTGTTCATAGCAAAGGAAATCCCCGTAGCGGTAGTGAGCGTCACTCTCTTTATAGAAATAGTGCTCAAACTCAAACGCTTAACTACCACGTATGATATAAGAGAAGTAGTGGACCCTGTATCCACCAACAGAGAAATGAGACTACCTTCAATGTGCACTGTAACCTCGAAGGATCTCGGCAACACGTCAGACATAGGCGCTTCAGCTGAAAGCGCATGAACTCGAGCTTGCTGCTAACGATTCGGCGGAGGAACCATGGACCACTGAGGTGGCCTGAAGCTAGGTACTGCAGGTCTGAAGGATAGATGAGCTGACACTGAACGAAGAGGTGGATGTGAAATAACCGGAGACATCGGACGGTTGATCCTCTGCGATGGAGTAAAACCACTAGCCCGCATACGCGAAAAGTAAAAACGGTCCAAATGCCCCATCTTCCCACAATACGAACAGCAAAGATCAGCTTGCATCTGCTGAGCGGGCGGCACTGAATGCCTAGGAGGAGAATCTGCCAGCGGCCTCTTGCCGAGAAAAGGTGCAGGTCTGGGAACCATAGGTGCTCGCATACGGGACGACCTGTCCCCGTCCTGCTCTGCTCGTAAGGACATGCTCACTAACTCCACATAGGAAGAAATGCTAGCACAGCATATCTTCGATCAGATCTCAGGCCTCAATCCCTCAGAAAAGCGCCGCATCCTCATCGGCTGATCACCCAAAATCAAAGGAACATAGCGACTTAGCTCAGTGAACCGGTTCTCATACTCCATCACCGACAGCCCTCCCTGGCAGAGGCGAAGGAACTCACTCTCTTTCTCATGTCGGTACGTAACCGGGAAGTACTTCTCGTGGAAGCGTGCCTCAAATGCTTGCCACGACCACTCATAACCTTCCTCGACAGTGCGAAGAACACTGTCCCACCATAGACTGGCCTCCTTCTCAAACATGAAGAAGGCAAGCTCGACCTGCTCAACCTCAGAGCAGTGCAGCGGTCTCAGCATCTTAGAGATGCGATCGATCCAATACTCGGCCTCCTCGAGTCTCTGAGAACCCGCAAATGTGGGAGGTCGTAAGCGCTGGAATCGCTCAAAAGTGCCGCTCGCACTAGCGCTCCCAGATGGGGGCATAGGTGAAGCAGGAGGAGTCGTCCCCACTGACTGAGCAAAGATGCTAGCCATGGAAGATAGGAACTGTTGCTGCTGCTGTATCAACAACATCATCTGCTCAAACCTATCAGTAGGCGGAGCAGACGAAGATGCACGACTCGGCTCAGGAACCGAAGGTGTGACTAGAGGAGCCATAGGTGTCGGCCCAACACCAGCATGAGACGGGCCCGACTGTGGATCCGTCTGGCTATCGCTTAGGGGAGGAACCTTAGCAAGCGACTCAACCAAGGAGAGACAGGCTGAAGTCTTCGAACCCTTAGGAGGCATACCCTACATTCAACAGAGGATGCATCCTGTAAGATTCTACGCCCACATGATCCATCCACACAGCATCACAACACAACTTCAATGATAAACAACATGCATTCCATTTAATAAAATTTGTCCCAATACAAGTAGTGCAGCATTACATGAATCACGACAGGAAAGCATGTGAACAACAACATCTAAAACTTAAACAACAACAAACCATTACAAACAACTCCAACTACAAAGCCAACAATGGTTACACACAAAAAGAAACCACAAAATAAAGCAAAGGACGACTACAACGACAACTACTCATCGGAATCAGGAGATGGAGACGGGGCACCCTTATCCTGCAAGCAACACAGGATAGACTTCAGAGTTCGAGTCACCTTCTTGAACTTATGCTTCACAAGGCCTTGAAGATCCATGATATCCTGGCGTAGAACAGCCTGCCCTTCCTCAAGCCGTGCGAGATGGGCATCCCTGGCAGCCTGATCTGCGCCCTGCTCTGGTGCCACAGGAGGAGAGCTATCACTCGTATCCTGTGCCTCTACCTCTTCCTCGTCCTGCTCTGTTTCTTCTTCAATCTCAGCTCCACCTTCAGCATAACTCTCATCCTCATCACTCTCTGACTCATCCTCACTCTCTGAGGCTTGCTGACGAGGACCAATCTCCATCTAGTTAAGGGTCGTCAGATTAATGTGACGAACAGGCACCGGCTTTTCTGCCCTAAGCCGATAGCCAAACTCATGTGTAAGCTTACAAATGAGTCAGCCAAATGGAAGTGAGTCAGTCCTCCTAGTCGAACGAGCGATGAGAATAATTTGGCGCAAGATGTACGTTGGCACACATAACTTCGCTCCTTGCCCCACTTGATACAGAAAATCTACCATCAGGCGCGTACACTCGCTGCAATTGCTCCATCTTAGATATACATTGAACGTACACATGTGGTGAAGCAAGCAGTAATCGTCCGTCATGTTGGTAGCTAGAAGACTTCTATTAGGCTGCCATTCGACCAGACGACCACACAAGAGCCGGGTGCGACGATCCCTCTCGCGCATACGATTCAAATTCTTCTCACTGGCATCCACCTCACTAAGTGGCACATTCAGGAGTCGGGATATCAAAGCGACGTTGATCGTGGCCTCCCGACCGCTACCACAAGGAATCTTGAACTACAGAGGCTCCAGCGATGGACCACAAATATTGGCATAAAAAGCTCGAACAGTACTAGCATTCGCGCGATACTCGCCCTCAAACAAGGGACACCAACTAGCCTCTTCTAGACGCTCCAGCAACAGAAACTCGCCATACAGCCGCGGATCAACATGAGCCTCAAAAAGGACCCTAGGGCCTTCATAGACTCCATGTGATAGCTCCGCCAACAAGGTCCTTCCAATGAGAGCTCGAGGATCAAGGTCCCGCTTGGTCTGGAATTCACGAGCGGCGGTCGTGCTCGCGGCGGCACCTCTCGGCCTCCGTGCACGAGTTGGGGGGCTAGGCCCAGCTTTATCTACGGGTGCTCTCTTCTTCCCCATCAAAGAAAGAAGAGTGGAGATGGAAAAGATGGCCGTGATAAACTCAAAGAGGGCCATGAAAATGAGAGAAATAGGAGAAATAGGAAGGATGGTGAAGCTTCCACACACTTGAGATCCCAAAGAGGGATTTGAGAGCCCAAATGAGAAGAAAAGGAGATGTAAACAGCAATGGGGGGTGAGGTTTTGAGATGGGTTGGTTGGGTGTGCATGAAAATGGAAGAAGAAGAAGATTTGGAAGAGATTTGGTGGAGTTTTGAGAAGAACTTAGAGAAAAGGAGAGCTAGGGAGGGTGGATTGTGAAGGAAGTAGGGTTTAGAAGAGGTTTTAATCAGTAAACCATGGAGGGGTGGGCCACACTAGGCCCCAAACTCGTCGACCCGAGCCGGCCCGCCAGCCTGGCCCGCTGATCGGCGAGGGCTCGCCAAACTGGCAAGGACATCGCCGGTCTCTGGACCGTCTGGTGATGCCTCACCTTTTGGACGAGGTCCTCTTGGTCCCTTATACTCTAAATGAGGTGGGTCCCCCCCTGGGCCCCACTGGAAATGCCCCGATCGGCCCATTTGCTTGGTTCGACGCCTATCGGGCCATTCGGGTAGAAATCTAATACAAACAGAGATTTCTAGACAATTGAAGGGTTAAGATGGGAAGATAAACCATCTAGACTCATTAATAAATGGTCTAGAAGAGATTTCAGGTCGCTGTGTGTGATCAGGAGAGAGCACAGACTCGATCTCGGCGATCGTTTTCAGTAAACTTTCACCGATAGAAGCAACGGAACACAAACACACAATCTACGATAATCTTACACCCTAAAACACTAAAGTGGCGACAACGTGCGGTGTGTGACCATAACCCAGGTCCAGCTTAATCCAATTCATGCTCTGATACCAACTTGTAACGCCCTGCAATTCGGGGGTCGAGCATAACTCAGCTCCCGATTTCAAAACATCACTTATGCAATATATTGAATGATGGATGTATGTTGTCTGTATGAGTGCATAAAACATGGAATAGATTAAGCCAAACTGCAAGTATAATTCAAGGATAAGTGAAGAACGCAAGCAGAAGACTTAAAGAAATATATGTGTACATGTGTACATCCCTGAAATACATATATATACCAGGTCGTATTACAAGTGTTGCTATCAAAATTACAAGTATCAAATTACATCATTTAATCCTAAAAGAAATCCCAGCATCTCACACATCAGAACAAGGCTCACTAGAACCCGTCTGAAAACTGCATAAAAGAGAATGCAGCTTCTTCATCATCGAACTCCGGCTCAGCCTCAAAAGTCGCATCAACATCTGCAACTAAGACAAAGTCTGGTGGGTGTTTAAACACCGCCCCAGATGTGGTAATGAGTGATCAACTCAGTGGAACAATAAAGCAAAGGTTAACATGTTATCAATTCAATCAAGCAGTAATGATAAAGCAGAATAATCAAACATGTCTTAAATACTCTTGTTAATGCAATGATGTATGCAGAATGATGCGTGCCCTAACGCGTACACCCTCAGCGTCTTCATCTTACATTACGCATAACATCGCCTCAAAGTGCGCCACGTCTACAAAGCACATGCAAATGCGGTGCATGAGCATGATTACAAAGTTGTTATTAGTCCTTTTCATATAACAAGATTGGGAAGCTAAAGTACCTTCCTCATATCACCATCCAAATAGTGATCCATTCTAGGGTCGTCAGTCCTAGGTATCTCATACGATCATATGGTTTTAGGTCGTTGCAAAGGGTTCTTCACCAATCAATGCACGCCTATCATACCTTCGTTACTACACTAAGGCTCGTCACCTCAATGCGGTATCCAGGTATGCTCGAGGTCACTACAAAGGGCTCGTCACCAATCAATGTAGGCCGACAGCACGAATATAGTGTCCCATACTACCATAATCGGCTCACGAGTTTGGTTGCTCACTGGTCACTATGGGGAGGCTCATTATCCCAGCGTAAGCCGACAGCTCTACCATGATTCCCATACCACCATGTCCGGCTCATGAGTCTTAGCGGATCAAGGTACAACGGTTTACAGGATTTGCACTGGTAAGTTTGGTACCCTAGATTCAAACAATAGCGTCCATACATGGTAAACATACATCGGACAATCGGGTTACTTGACGAACTCGACTAGCACGAGCGCACGTTGGGTTGAATGACATAGAGTGCGCAAACACTCCGTGTGGCCAAACCACTGCCGACAACTCTAATACGACTCGGGTTTGCCTAACACGTCCTTTGTGGTGAAAGCAGCCTCAACCACAATCTCAAGGCTGATTGCCGATTTCCTGGACTAATTCATAGTCCTAAACATATTCCACTACAACAGATATTCATATCAACAATTGAGAATAGTAATAGAACAACAACTCAAATCATGTGGTATATAAGCATTTAAAGAATATCAACTTAACATGGATTTTACACATAAGTAATGCTTGAAATTAAACAAGAAGGAATGTAACTTGCATGTAGGAAATCATACACATCAATAGGAGTGTTAAGAATCGCTTCTCAACACCCGCAATTAGGTAAATATATTATACTTTAGATCATTCAGACATTTCTACAAACACTTAGAATACATAGTGCAACGTACATGACGTATGTTGAAATACACGCATTTGGGCAATTCCTTTTACCAAGGAGTTGTCACACATATAGTTAGCATAGGTACATGACAAATAATCATGGCAAACACATGTGCATATTTTATACATATACGGTACTTCCTACATATACATAGAATACATAAATCTCAATATATCACATGCATATCAGGAACGTAACATAAACATAGCATTTGACATGTGAAATCTCATCTATAACAAGAATAAACCATTAACTAGCATTAAAAGCCTTGAAAACCATAACCTATACAATTAAAGTCCACACCTTAAACCAGAAATGGAACACCGAACTGATTCAGATGAGATGTCTTCGTCAACGGCGACTAGATAACCTAAGACAAGCATAGAAATGAGCTACAACAACACAAAGACTATTCTAAGCTCTAAAACAGATTAGGGTTAGGTTAACTTACCCAAGGATGAACTTCGAATCGCTGGAAAAATGATTCAAAAGTGAAGGTTTAAGGATGAAGAAGAACAAGAAAGAATCTAAGATGATTCACCAACTTTTCTCTCACTTTCTCTCTCTTTTCCTCTCTCTTTCTTAGCTAGGGTTAGGAAATTCGTATGGAAAAGAGAGCTAGGGTTTTAAGGTCTAAATATAGGCCTAACATTGATGAAAACAACCCCAGGACCAAGGTATACTTAGGTTATAACCAAAATAGGTCTCTCTCGATTCAACGGAGCACTTCTGGTGGGCCTTTTTCCACGAAAGGTCAGACTTAAGCTCACTGACCATGGATCTAGGTCAGACTGAGTTTTTGTACCGATCAGATCTTCAGATCAGCCGTGGTGGACCACAATCAATTCAACGGTCACCGAAACTCGATCAGGTCCACAAGCACAAGGACATGCCTGGGCCATCTTTCTTGATCAGAGGGTGAAATTAGGTCAGAATCCAACGGTCAGATTGCTTAAAATCGTCGTGCAAGCGACACGACTCAGATTTCATAAAATCACATTAATTTCTCACCGTTCTCACACTCTTCACTCCAGACTCAGATAAATCGACCCAGAGCATCATCTGGACTTGATTTTTGAGGTGATGGCCAAGTCCAACATGGTGACCAATACAACCTAAGATCATCGCTATCGGACTTACGACGCGCGGTCCAGGTCCGATCCAGAACTTCCAAAAATTCTCAAGAGCAACTGGATTTAGCAATGGATCCCAGATTTAAGAGTAACCTAGCGCTAACTATTCTACAGATTTTGAGTCATGCAGATCAAATTTAAAGTGCTTGATGCAAATTTCACAAGCAATCAAGTTTAACGCTAATTACCCTAATTAACTACTAAAGGAAAATAGAGGTAGTACTCGGGTTCAGGCACAAAATTTTTCGGGTCATTACACTGAACGGTATTGCGTGCTTTGATATTGGATGACTCATGGACTTGTCAGTATTTTCGCTTACTCTATTATCATATGATTTATGATCTTGCCAATATTTTTGACATTGTATTGCATTGAATACTTGTCACTTATCTTGTGCACACACTTTCACCACCCTTTAAGTTTTCTATAAGCTTATGCACGATAGATGTGTGCAGGTGGCGTTAGGTTGCAGCAGCATTAAGCATAGAGTGTGTAGCGGTCTTCTGAAGCTTTGATTTCGATATATGTATTTTTCTTTTAACACTGTATTTAAATGTTTATATTAGTGGATATGTGATGATGATGTTACCTTTGTGACTTAGGTAAACTTGTGGTTATGTTTCTTATGAGATAAATGTACATTGAAAAATCCTCCTTGTAGGATTCCAGGATCGGAACCTGGTATTTAGGTGCTAAGAGCCGAGAATGGGGTACTACGGAGGCTGTCGGCACCAGATTCGGCGATCGGGATTCCTGTGAGTCTGATTTCCGGGTTTGGGGCGTGACATGCACATTTATAGGCTACGGGCAACATGATTTTAGCTTTGGCTACAGGTTTTAGGATATAGAAAACAGGAAAATCATAAGAAGCAAAGATGTAGTCTTCAATGAAAAAGTGATGCATAAGGACAGTGTGCAAGAAAATAAGGCCGAGGAGAAAGAATTTGTAGAGTTAGAAGAGTTACCAGACGCAGGTGTTATAGCACCACAGGATGATCATGCACAGGAGCATTATGAGGCAAAGCCACAGACACCGGTTGTGAGGAGGTATACTCGAGAGAGGAGACCCACAGTCCGATACTCACCCTCTTTACATTATCTACTGCTGACAAATAATGGTGAACCAGAGTGTTTTGAAGAGGCATTATAGTAGGATGATGGATGATGAGATGAACTCTCTTGAGTCTAATCATACATGGGAGCTAGTCACTCTACCCAAGGGTAAGAAAGCTCTTCATAACAAGTGGGTTTACAGACTGAAGGAGGAGCACGATGGTTTGAAACGGTACAAGGTTAGATTAGTTGTGAAAGAGTTTCAACAAAAGGCAGGTATCGATTTCATTAAAATATTTTCACCTATGGTGAAAATGTCTACGATTCACATGGTCTTGAGTATAGTGGCTACAGAGGACTTATATTTAGAGCAACTAGATGTTAAGACAGCCTTTCTTCATGGGGACCTTGAGGAAGAGATATATATGCATCAACTGACAGTATACGTGGCACCAGGAAAGGAGAACAAGGTGTGTAGACTGAAGAAGAGTTTATATGGCCTGAAGTAGGCCCCAAGGTAGTGGTACAAGAAGTTCGACAGTTTCATGTCAGGAAACGGTTTTAGGAGATGTCATGCTGACCACTGTTGTTATTTGAAGAAGTTTGATATGTCGTACATCATCCTTCTTCTGTACGTTGATGATATGTTTGTGGCTGGTTCAAGCATGAAGGACATCTCAGATCTCAAAAGACAACTGTCTAGAGAATTTGCCATGAAGGATTTAGGAGCTACAAAACAAATCCTAGGCATGAGGATAAAGCATGAAAGGAAAAATAAGAAATTAGTTTTGTCACAGGCAGAGTACATAGCCAAGGTACTTGATCGATTCAATATGAGAGGTGCTAAGCCGGTTAGCACTCCATTAGCCAACCACTTTAAGTTATTTAAGGAGCAAGGTGTAAAGACGCAGGAGGAACATGACTACATCGCTAAAGTCTCATACGCGTCAGTTATTGGGAGTTTGATGTATGCTATGGTGAGTACAAGGCCAATCATTGCTCTAGCAGTGGGAGTTGTTAGCAGGTTCATGAACAACTCTGGGAAGGAACATTGGAAAGTTATGAAGTGGATTCTTAGATACCTGGTATGTACTAAGGATGTAGGGTTGTGCTATGGTGGATCAAAAATCAAGTTACAAGGCTACATGGATTCAGATTTGGCAGGACACATCGATAGCAAAAGAAGCACTACAGGTTATGTCTTTACTCTGGGTAGTGTTGCAGTCAGTTGGGTCTCTCAGTTACAGAAGATAATATATATCAATACAACGGAAGCAGAATATGTTGCAGCTACAAAAGCATACAAGGAGATAGTGTGGATGCAAGGTTTCATGAAAGAGTTGGATAAGAAGCAAACAGATTACAAGTTGTACAGTAACAATCAAAGTGCAATACACTTGGCTAAGAATTCAGCCTTTCATTCAAGGACCAAGCATATTGCCATTAGATATCACTTCATACGTTCGTTACTGGAAGATGGATTGATTGCTCTGGAGAAGATTCATACAAGTGAGAATCCTGCGAATATGCTGACTAAGGTGGTCACACGGGAGAAGCTGAAGCTCTGTTCAGCTTTGATTGGTCTTCAGGCTTGAAGACGGGGAGGTGGTGCACTCCAAATGTAGAAAATGTAGGTTTATGGTGATGTTTCTCCAAGTGGAAGATTGTTGAGATGTGGAGCCACATCTGGGGGCCACTCGACCAGTCGAGGACTGCTCGACTCAAATTCTAGCGAGCATCAAGGTTTGGGTTTCGAGGTGCTCAACCAGTCGAGGCCCATGCTCGACCAGGCGAGGGTCTGCTCAACCAGTCGAGCAGTCTGCTCGACTAATTAAGGTTACACAAATTCATTTTTGAATTTGATGCGGACTAAGGATTTTGGAGTCAGTTTTCGCAGGGGTACGAAAGGGGAGTTGCCTAAACTATAAATAGAGGTTCCTAGGGCTTTTCTAGGTAGTATGAGAGTTATTTCCAAGGTGTGAGCAAAGGGTTTTCTCTACTTCCAAGGGAGAGGTTAGTATATTGCCTTGTAACCTTCGTTCTTTCTTCATAATGGAAGTTTGCATCCGTGGTTTTTTACCCTTGTTGGGGTTTTTCCACGTATATCTTGTCTTGTGGTTTATTTTGAATACTTTAATTCTTTTCTAGTTTATATTTCTTCTTGTTTATCATTTGTGGGTGACACCGGAGATTGGATCTCGGTTCACTGCGTTGTTGGCATGCTGCGCAACATCATGATGGTTTCATATATTACAAATATACATCTTTCAAGATGGGCGTCCAACTTTCATGGCAACACATGTATTGCATATATACATCTTAGAAATATATAGCAAGTGACAAGAAACATTGAGAAGTGGAGGGTGGGAAAATAATTTAGATATTTTGTAAGAAAATTTGGCGTGATGGAAATGCACTTCCCTCAATTTCCTATTAGTTTTGACCGTCAGAGATGTGGGAAAGAGAGTTTCTTGAGAGCCCTATTTCCTTTCTCACATTTTCCACTAAGGGCCTGTTTATTTATATAGGGTGAAAACAAAACCTGGAAATGGAAAGCAAGTAGGGAATCCCAAAACATGGAAATGTGATCTTAGCACGGGTGAAATGGATTCCCCATTCCTAGATTCTTTTGCACCATGAATTTTCTTGGAAATGCTTTTGTTTTCCCTTTTTTTTTTTTGTGTTACCATCCAATCTGAATTGGTAAATCTAACCAAGCTAAGGAAAGAGATTTAACAAGTTTTTGAGGAAATGGTTAAGGAATCTTTGGAAAAGGAAATCGATTTCCTTTTGTTCTTTTGGTTTCTCAAACAGAGGAAACCATCACATAAAAGGAATTCATTTTTTTTTCGTGGTTTACCATGGTTTTCTCTCTAAAGGTCTAAACAAATAGGCCCTAATCCAAACAACCTAAATAAATCAATGTTACTTGTAATTAAAAAAAAAAAAATGTGAAAGTGCCTATAATGATTTGTCAGTAAAACTGGACCATGTCTTCATATAAATGGCATTTAGTTCACACTTCTTTGACCCATGTATAAATCCCTCTTTTTCCTGTGTACTGATAGAAATTGAAATAATTGCCACAGATGAGGAAAAAGAAGAAGAAAAGAAATGACTAGAGAAATCAGAACATTGTGTCTAGAAATTTAGAAACAAGTAATACTAAGCATGCACATGTATACAAAATACTCCTAGGACATTGAATGAATGCTCATTATGAAAATTTAGGTCCAATGACTAACATGTTTATTTGTTCAAAGGGACAATTCGAAGCTATGCTCATGGTGGTGATAGACAGATCTTTTATTGGGATGTATCTGAAAATAGAGAGGAGCTGAAAGATTTTCTGTATTTGAGACAACCTAAAGGGGTTGAATATATAGAGATTACAGTCATCTATATAAGGAAAATAATAAAATTAGAATCCTCTACCTATGGAAACGAACTATACAAGGTATATAAGGCATGTGAGCCTATCTAACATTATCAACTGGATGTGTGATTCAAAAATTCCATGGTCATGATAGTGAGGTTAGTTCCTTACTGAAAATGATTGGCATAAGGTATGCTAGTTGTGTTCATACATTATGAAAGCGTTGGAACCATGCCCGAGGAACCTGTTTGAGGCCGTACAGGGCTTTCTTTAGGTGACATACCTTATTGTCAGGGATTAAAGAGCTAGGAGAAGGTTTCAAATATACGGTTTCTAGGAGGTTTCCATGAAGAAATGTATTTTTCACATCCATCTGAGTGAGTGGCCATGAGTGAACAGAGGATATATCCAGAAGAGTACGAACAGTTTTCATCTTGGCCATGAGAGCGAAAGTCTCATCATAATCAATTCCGTATTCCTGTTTGTATCCCTGAGCGACAAGTCGAGCCTTGTATCAATCCAATGATCCATCAGACTTGAGCTTGACAGAATAAATCCATTTGCTACCAATTAGTTGTTGGTCAGCAAATCGAGTGACAATGTCCGACATATGATTATCATCCAATGCCGCAAGTTCTTTTGTCATAGCCTTCTTCAAACAATCATGAGTGGCTACCTAAGAGTATGAAGTAGGAATAGAAACAGTATCCAGAGTAGCATTCATGGCAGACATAAAGCATATCAAGCAATTAGGCGCTCGATGTTCTCGAGCAGAGCGACGTATCGAGGTAGGTTCGGGATCTGCAACAGGTACAGTAGGTTCGGGTTGAGTAATAGGTAGTGGATTTGTACGTGGTCGACATGAGTAAACCTACAACAAACGAAGGAGAGTACTTGAGGCAAACGGAATTTCTGGAAAGGAGGTTAAACCAGGAGAGTTTAGAGTGTGCGGAGGAGGAAGAAATGAATGAAAGGCAATATGTTCAAGAAAAACATTATGTTGTGAAACCCGAACACGACGAGAAACCAGATCATAACATCGAAAACCCTTCTGAGTTTCCCCAAATCCCAAGTACATACATTTGACCGATTTTAGAGATAGTTTGTTACGTTCACGTGAAGCCAAGTGAACATAACAGATACAACAAAAAACACGAAATGTGGAATATGCAGGAGGTAAGCCGGTGAGAACAGAGTAAGGAGATTTGTTGTTCAGAACTTTAGTTGGCATTCGGTTAATCAAGTATACGGAATGTAACATTGGTTCCGCCCAGAAAGAACGAGAAACACTCATAGCTGTCATCAAGGTGTTGGCAGTTTTAACAATATGACAATTTTTTCGTTCAGCCACCCTGTTCTGTTGTGGAGTATCAGAACAGGTGGTCTGATGAATAATCCCATGCCCTTGAAGAAATGTACGAAAATCGGTTGAGAAATATTCTCCCCTGAGTCAAAGCGGAGAGTTTGAACTAGAACTCGAAATTGAGTCTCCACCATAGAGTGAAATAACTTGAATTTTTCAAAAACCTGTGACTTCGATTGCAGAAAGTAAATCCAAGTGTAACGTGTGAAATCATCATTGAATATAACATAGTATCATAACCCAGAGAGAGACATAATTGGTGAAGGACCCCAGACATCCATATGCACAAGTTCAAACATAGAAGATGATTTTGTAGTACTTAGAGAAAAGGGAATACACTTACTTTTTGAAAGACAACAGGAAGAACAAGAATAATCCAAATTATTTTTATTGAGAGAAATATTCCCTAACATGCCAGACGAAATTAACTGAAGTAACTGATCGGAATGTGGATGACCCAGGCGAAAGTGCCACAGTTTTCATAATTTATTTGCCGAACAAATATCTAATGAAGATGAAGAAAAGAAACAATGAGCCAGAGTGACAAATGGATCAAAATGCAGCAAGTACAAACGACCATGCCACCTACCGCTCCCAAGTACCTTCTCCGTTACCAAATCCTGCACAAAACAACAGTTTGGAAGAAATAAGAGTAAGCAGTTATTAGATGTGAATTGACTAACTGGAATTAAATTGGAGGAGAGGTTAGGGACATGAAACACATTACGAAGGGTGAATTGGCGATGAGCAGAATGAGAGAAAGTCAATGATCCAACGGACTGAATAGGTATTCTAGTGTCATTCGCAGTAAAAATAGCCTGATTGTCGGTGTAAGGACGAATGTCATGAAGATGGGATACAGCACCAATCTTATGATTGGAAGCACCCGAATCAAAGAACCATGTAGAAGATGGGGATATACCTGACATACCGGCCAAAGAAAGGGCCTAAATGATTTGCTGGAGCATCGCAGGAGTCAACGGAGATGAAAGACCTTCAACAAAAACAGTAGATGTAGAATCACTAATAGACAGCTCAGAAAAAATAATGACAGCAGTAGTAGAAAGAGCACGACCACGGCCACAGCCACAACCACCACGTCCACGGCCGAAAGAAGATGCATAGGCACGTGTACGACAGTCCTGAATACCATGACTAGTCTGTCGACAATAAGCGCATCATTCTTTGTATTGAGCGACAACATGACCCACCTTGTTGCAGTCGTGACAAGTCAAAGGAGTAAAACCACATGTTGTAGTGGTGGACACAACAAGCACCATATCAGATGATCCCGGAGTTGAGGAAGGAAGAGAGAGAACTTTCAGTCACTGTTCCTCAGCCAATAAATCATTAATAACCGAATTCAATAAAGGAGTAGGGCTACGGTTCAAGAGAGTAGCCCAATAATGCTAAAATTCCAGACGCAGCTTCATAAGAAACTGTCGAACTTGCGCACTCTCGCGCATAGTTTGGAATATCTTAAAGTCATGAGGAAATGTTGGATCCATCATAGTCATCTCAGTCCAAACTGTGACAATTTTGGAGTAAAATGAATGAATACTGTCGTCACCCTGAGTAAGGTTAATGAGATCCTGTTCCAGACAGTATAACCGGGCCGCATTACTCTGTTGATAAATTGTCTGGAGATGCTCCCACATTGCCTTAATAGTGCGATGAGGTTTGAGGCCAACAGCAATGGACCGATTGACAGAATCGAGAATCCAAGTAATAATCCATTCATTATTCATTTCCCAATCAGCTAATTTGTCGGCATCTGTGGAAGTGGGGATAGTAACAGATCCATCAATTAGTCCCCACAAACCACGAACTTTGAGGAAGTTCTGAAAATGGATGGCCCATAGAGAATAGTTGGTACCATCAAAACTACAATGTGGGGCCTCTGTACATGACGGGTTCTTGTCCATTGATCTGAAGTAATGTATAGCACGTAAGGAGTTGCAGCAGAAGAAGGTCGTAGAAGTACCATACAGCAGGAGATACCCAAGGCGGAGTAGCAATAGTAATAGGAGCTCTGGATCTGGAAAAGAGAGATTGGAAGCAATCGGCAACAAAGGCAAAAGGGGCGCTGGATCTTGATCTGGATCTGGAAAATCGAGCAGGGGTGCTGGATCTGGATCTGGATCTGGAAAATTGAGCAGGGGCGCTGGATCTAGATATGGAAAATTGAAAAATCGAGTAGGGGCGCTAGATCTTGATCTGGAGCAGGAAAATTGAGCAGGGGTGCTGGATCTGGAGCAAGAAAATCAAGTAGGGGCGTTGGATCTGGATCTGGACTAGAGAAATTGAGCAGGAGCGCTGGATCTGGATTTGGAATATTGGAAAATTGAGCAGGGGGTGGCCGGACGTAGCAGGGATGGGGTCGGACGCAGCAGGGATATTGGAAAATCGAGCAGGAGCGCTGGATCTAGATCTGGAATATTGAAAAATTGAGCAGGGGGTGGCCGGATGCAGCAGAGATGATGACTGGAGGCAAGAATGGTCGGATCTAACAAGTGGTGGTGCCGGTAACGATGGGGTGGCCAGATTTAGATCAGTAGGGCTCTGATGCCATGTAAACTGGCTAAAAGGTTTTCTATATTTGAGACAACCCAATGAGGTTGAATATATAGAGATTACAACCATCTATATAAGGAAAACAATAAACTCAGAATCCTCTACCTATGGAAATAAACTATACAAGGTATACTAGTTATACAAGGTATGTGAGCTGTCTAACACATACATCATCGTTGTCTTTATATGGTCTTACTTTGTTTATTTTTTAACTTGGAGATATTCAGTTCTATCAAACCGAAGGTGATTAGTTGGATCCACTATCACTCTTGGATATCCATTTATAATTTGTCGAAGTTGTTAATGGCTGATACCGCACTTATTTACATGAAAGTTTACAAGTGATTAATGATATTTTAACGGAACCTTCCTATCATCAAACCATATTTTTCATAGTATCTACGATCATTGATGAGTATCTATGTACGGAACATAATAATCCGTCATTAATGTGAAGCATGCAAAGGTGCATTTTTAATGGAGATCTACCATGATGCAGTGCTATTTTATATTCTTTTGCTCATTCTAAAATACTTTTTTTTGAAGGATCTGATTCTAATACACGTGGTTGCTTATCACAAAAGAAGAAGAAGAAGAAGAAAAGATTTCTCTTCGACTAGCTATTGTAGGCTGGAGTATTGGGAAATTAAGATGCAACATTAATGGAGAAAGAGTATCGCAAAAGCTCCCTAATTTTCTTCAGTTCACGATGTTGTTAAATACGATCACATATATGCATACTCATATGCATTTCGCATACGCCGTGATGGCACATATGCTAAAAAAGAGATAATATGTGATGTATGCGATCGCATATCAGCCAGCGGTCAGAAATTTGACTGTTGGCACATTAAATCTTTCTTTTTTTCTTTTTTTCTTTCTTTTCTTTCTTTTTTTTGCAAAAAAAAAATAAAAATAAAAATAAAATGACTTTTTGCTTATAAAATAATATCCAAACCTCCTCCATTTGCAACATTCTCACCCAAAAACTCTCTTACTCTCTTCTTCTCTTACATTTTTACTTCCATGTGCAATTTCTCTCTCTCTCTCTCTCTCTCTCTCTCTCTCTCTCTCTCTCTCTCATAGTTCCTATTTCAAGTTCCAATGCAACATCAACTTCCAAGTTCTTAGTTCCTACTTCTCTACAATATTAAAGCAAGAAGATCATTCAAGAAGGGAAGTTTCCCTCTCTCTTGGAAGATCAAGTTTTAAGCTTCAAGCACTTTCAAGGAAGATTCTCATTCAACATTCAAGCACTCTCATTCTACAATCTACATTTCTCTCTTACATAGTTACACATTCTAATATTCTACATTTCTATATCATCTTCATTCGTTTTCTAATTTCTAATCAACATTCTAAATTATATTTCTCTCCACATTCATTTCATTATCATTTATTCTCTCTCTCTCTCTCTCTCTCTCTCTCTCTCTCTCTCTCTCTCTCTCTCACAATTAGGGCTGTTTGGCATCTCTATAAATAAGAGCTTATTGGCTTATTTCTAAACAAAAAACTTTTAGCCTATTTGGTAAAAATCTAATCATAATGCTTATTTGTTTAGAAAGTTGCAAATAAGCTCCAATTTTATAAGTTAGGGAGGAGTTACTTTTTGAAACATAGGTTATTTGGGTTAAACGGGAAGACATTATGGACTAATTTTTGGACAAGTTTGTCCTTAAACTTTTCAAGTAATTCCCATCGTACCCTCTTCTCCTCTTTACAATCTCTTTGAGGTAGGCCCACATGATGAATGACCCATATTGAAGGTGGGCCTCACATGATGAATGGTCCACATCAAAGGTGGGCCCACATAATGCGCAGTCACATCAAAGGTGAGTCCCACATGATGGATGGCCTGCATCAAAGTGTGGTCCCACATGATGGGCGATTCACATCAAGCAAGCCCTACTTTGATGGATGGTCCACATCAAAGGTGGGATCCACACCACCCTCGAGCTAATTATGGGCTATTCACAATGAAAGAAATGGAAAAAAAAAAATCCATTTATGGCTGAAATCCTTACCACTAAATGATGGGAAGTGAGTAAAATCCCAGCTAAGTTGATATGCACCATTTTTTTGGAATTCTATAAATAGCCTCCTCAAACTTCAAAATATTGTCCACAATCCAATGTCCTTTCAACTCTCAAAGTTTACAACCTTCCAATAACTGAGAGTATGGGAAAAATCATTTGTCTGCTCGTCACCTTATATATAGTAGAAATTTATTGAAATTTATTTTGCTTCTTTTATTTCCACCATGTTACTATAGCTTGAATGAAGGACAAGTTTTAGAGCACACAAACTTATAAGGAAAACTTTAGTATGACTAGCCATACAGGCACTTGCCTACTACTAACATAGGAAACAATTTCACATGAATGAGATCCACCCCATATCCACACAGGTTATACTAGATTGGTTCTCGCTACCATGTCATGGCTTGAATGAAGGTGGCTTACGAATCTTGGTCGCTTGTTCAAAAGCATATGCGATTTCGATAAGCTTGGGTTCAGACCCCCTTAATCCTCCGAAGCAAATCCCAACAGGCATCCCATCCATTTTATATCCTGCTGGAATGCTTATTCCTGGACACTCACCTATTGCAAGGACCCTTGAAGCAACCCAGTCAGGTGTCACCATTGCATCCAAGTTATTGTCCTTCATCATCCTCTCAAATCCATCTTTCGACAGTCTCTTTATGGTCTTTATGATGTTTTTGTTTAGTCCATTTGTCCTCTGAGCTCGTAGAAAGATGGTCTGACCATATTCCTTGACATTTTCCTGCATAAAAGGTATTTTTGTTATTTGAAAACACATTTATTAATTAACTTGTGAATAAATAACAAATGAATACATACATAAACACATTTGTAATTTCAACCAAAGTCCTATAGGGACCATCACTAATAGAGTTGTCAATGGGCCATGCCTGGGGTAGGTCTCAGCCTGGATTTTAAACTATTTTGGGCCAGCAATCGAGCCGACCTTATTCAAAATTCAGAATTTTCAGGCTCAAGCCCAGCCCATTGACACCCCTAATATCTATTGAATGTGAATAAGAATATGATAAATTAAACTTAGAGGGAATTGCAAGGTTGTCCATAGAATTGTTGTTTTCAATATTTCAAATATTACACATCTCATAATTCCACTATTGTGAGAGTTGTCCTTAGATCTCTTAGATTCTGACAATCTTAGTTGTTTTTTTCCTCTAGGCATTTGTTTTCTTACATGTGAACTATTATTATATTTATTTATGAACCATTTAGACTTGATAACCTACTATCTAACTGAAGTTATGCCTCTTGATAGATCAAAATGGTAGAACATGATTCATGTAACTAACCCTAATTAGTTGGTATAAATCTTAAATGATGATGATGATTTATAAACCATTTGCTTTCTAGCCCACCAGTCATAAGTTTAGAATCATTCATTAGGAGAGTTTATAGGCCTTTTATTTATATGGGGCCCATCATATCAACCGCCTAGACCATATCTTGTTGCCCCACATGCAAATGAATCAAATAAGGGTCATGATACAATAAGGGTTCTTTAATGTGTTGGGGCCGAACACGTGTCAAATATACAACTAGATAACACACATGTCAGATATTTGAGCCATTAACCAGGTAAGCTAAACTAGACAAGCAATGGAGAAAAAGTAATGCGATTACGCAGGTTAATCTTGTATGATAAATATAGGTGGTTACTAGGAGAACATGAGTATGCATGTTGTAGGTGAGTGAATTTAGGGCAAATGGGATTTATTAGCTTTTGTGTCCTTAAAAGCCAATCACAATGCTCATAGCAATGTAAAACTATATCGTCTATGATTGGAAGTGCACTATGGTTCCATTCTAATGGATCTTCATCATAAGAATTATGTGATTATCAAACTGGTTGATTGCTTTCAATGAGTCTCCAATGACATTGTAGCATGCAAGTGTATTTATTTGGTTAATGACATTAAGAAGCTTGATCTTGTAGTTCCTTGACAATACAAATGAGTTCATAACTATTGATATGCTTTGTCAATACATCAAGGTTGTCATGGTAATTAGATGATTTCTAAATAGTTATGTCACAAGCAATTAGTGATGGGTTCTTACTCCAATATATGAGTATGCATAGCAAGTTTAGCAAGCACAGTGAGTAGAATTAGTGCAAAAAGATACTCTTCAATCTCAATCTAAGGGATTGTTCACTTCTCTCTCTCTCTCTCTCTCTCTCTCTCTCTCTCTCTCTATATATATATATATATATATTTAGAGTCATGCTCCCCTGCGCACCTACGCACATGCGCACCTTTGCACACGTGCCATGGGTGTCTAATTTGAATGGTCCATGTGATGCGGAATCCCATAAAACCCCAAATGACAAATTTTCACCCTGATCTAATATTCCGGTGGGCCATAGAAAAGAGAATTGCAAATCAAGGGAGGAAACTGTTTTCATTTTTCATGGCCCATCAAAGTTTTAGATCAAAGTAAAACTTGGGCCCGGGGGGTTTCAGGTGGTGCTGCTTCACATGAACGGTTCAGATTTTGGATCCACAACACGTATGATGGGTTCTCAAAAAAGTTCGTACATAGTACATACGAACTGGTTCGCAGGTGAGCGTTTCTGTAGATATATATATAATCAGCCGCCTAACCATAAATTAGTGCATGGACATCTAATTTCTCTCCTTGGATGACTTTGATGCATTCCGATTAATCCCCAATGAGTGGTAATGTCTAAGCAGCATTGGGTTATCTGAAAGGAAAACTATGTATGACTTCATTTTCCCGACTAAGATCCACTAGAGTAGTCACCTAGTGATGATTGTTTTCACTATGGAAGGACATCGTTAGCAATTGCCCTAGTGATCCATGCCATTATGCCATCTTTTGTGCTGAAACGATGTTTTTAAAACACTCTTGGAAGGAAAAAATTTATCTTATTGTTTACTTAAGGTTTGACTATCAAAGAATAAACATTTGCAATTGACCTATTGATTCATGTCATGATGCCATCTTTTCAGTTCATGCTCAATTACAAATACAATGATAAATCTTGAAGTTGACTAAGGTGGAGATCACCTTGAGACTCGGGCTCACCTAATGGAACAATGATTATTAAGTGGAGGAATAAACATAGGCATAGATAAATGGGTGGAGCTCGTGTGTGAATACTTAATACATGACATAGCAATGTCACTTTTTGTAACGAAATTGAGGCTATGATTTATTTACCTAATGAATGGATCTCTATAACTGGCCCTATAAGGTCCTATTCCTAAGAATTATTGTTCTCCCTCCACAGAACTTTGGGTTTTAAATGGAGACTTCCATCATCTTCTAAAGGGCTAAGCACTTAGCACATTGAGCTTAGGGAAGCCATTATACTCTAGGGTTCGATAGTTCATCTTCTTCAACACAAGAAATCTTCTTCTTCAAAGTATGCCAAGTTCCCTCCCTCATTATTCAATATATGCTTTTAAACCCTTCTTATAAAGGCTATTGAATTCTTTCTTGTCATATAATAAGTTCCTAATCGCAAGTGAAAATCTTTGTGGAAGGTGTTTTGATTTTGTTGTAGCCTCAAGTGCGTTTCTACAATTTTGAAAAGATTGCTTCAGGTAAAAAATGTTTTTTTTTGTTGATGCATAGAATGGTGTTGGAGTTATAAAAATAAAATAAAATAAAGAAGTCTAAAATTATTCTAAGTAAAGAGAAGGCACGACCCAGACGAGTGGAAGCGCAGCCTGAATGCACAAGAGAAAGTTAGGAAAGAGGGGTATGAAGGCGCAGACTTAAGTATTGAATGTGTGGCTTGAAGTTCCATTAGTGCGCCCTGCAGCTAAGTCTACACTTTCCCTTAGCATGTGGACCAACCAAAACCTCACTATTGCCACTTGTACAAGCATAGCATGACCCTTATCCAATGCATGAGCACTGCATCATCATTAGGGCCCCAAGGAAGTCTATAAATATCCCATGGGATTTCTCTTTCAGAAACTTAGCAATTCATTTCTTCATTCTCATTGTGTTTTGAGCTCTGAGGATTAAGTGACTTTCCCTAGGTGAATTTTAAAGGAAATACACTAATTTCACCATCTCTAATGAAGGTGCAACCACGCCACAAACTCGACCAAAAGGAAAAGACTCACTACCCCCTATGAGTTAAGGAAAAGTTGTGCTTCCCCCCTTTATGATGTTTTTATTAGCATTTAAGGGAAATAAAGATTATAGTGGGCCTAAGAAAGGTTCCAATTGTTAGCATCATTTCCCACTATTTCCTCTAGTGCGGCCCATCTAAGAGTCGTATCTGACTCATTTTTCGGCCCGTAGCCTAAAATGATTTGGTCGATAGAATGGACAACTAGATAGAATGCATACATCACGGTGGGTCCCACAAAGTGGATCACCTGGTAGACAGCGTACAAAGGCACGCCGTCTACTAGCGTGGTTAACTGTGGCCTCAAAAGGCTTTGAAATAAAGCCGATATTTGTGGTTTACCTTCAGCCATGTCTGTGTGACTTCATGAATAGGTTAGATGGAAAATAAACGATCGTGGTGGGGCTCAGGAAGGTTTCAATGGTGGACATCATTGTTCCTACTATTTTTGTGGTGTGGTCCACCTGAGATCTGGATATGTCTTATTCTTAGAACATAGGCCTAAAATGATATGAAGATATGGATGGACGGTGTGGATGAAACATATACATCATGGTGGGACCAGCATGGGCCACCTCGTCACACCCTTTTTACCATAGCGCCAGTCGCTGGCGTTGGCACCAATAGCATCGAGTGACATGTATGCAGCCAATGTCAGTGGTTGGTATGTATTTATTTTTAATTTTTTAATATATTTTTTATTTATAATCACGTGGGATTTACATCTATACCATCCACTCCGTCTATCAAATATGCCCAAGGATCTTTTGTTCTAGAGCGGGTCGTGGACAATTTCATGGCCAAGATGGATCAGAAAAGGCCCGGTCGATGACAAAAGTGATTCGGACCGTTAGACCTTAAATCAGGCATATCTCGCCATCCGGAATGAGTTATCGAATGTAAAATATATAATTTTGGGGTAGAACGAGCTACTTTAGCCACCCAACCCTGTTATGATGGGTTACACAAGCTAGATTTGCGAAATACCATCAGATTGACGGTTGTTTCCCTATTTTAATTCCATTTTTACAATAAATAATAAGTTTTAGTTTGATTATAACTCTTCATCTGTTGGGCTTAAGGAGTTGCGCCCAACGTGAAAAGTTCTTAGAATAATTAAGAGAACAACGTGGTGAAGCCAAATAGGACACTTACTATTTTTGGCCAAAAACCTTGCGCACTAGTAGACATCACGACCATCTATAAATGGTAAGTTTACTATTTATAGTAAGTTGCGAATTCTAGGAGTTTTAGTTGTAGTTTGATTCTGAAATTTCTCTCATTGCTTAATATCCATATTTAAAGGGTCGTGAACTAGTTTATTTCATTCATCAATCAAATTACGAATTTTATAGAATTTATTTCTATTTTTCTTTCCTTTTCCTCATGGATTCGAGAAGTCTCTGTGAGGAGTCCAGAGAAGCTTTGTGGATTCGGAGTACTTATCCTCGAGGAAGACGGTGATCGACCTCATCACGTTCATCCCTGCGTCAATTGGTATCAGAGCGAGGATTCCCCTCAAGTCGATGGCAAACAACGAAGGTATAAACCAAAATCCTATAAACGGTGATCCAGGGATTCGTTATCTTTTAGAAAGAATGGAAGCTTTTTACCGAGAGAGTCAGTTGGCCATGCAACCCTTGACCGTTTGGCAGATAGGTTACTTTCGCTCCGAGCCCTAGGCGATGCTCCACCGCCTGTGGTTGTTGTATGGCATAACCTCAATTTTCGTAGAGCACTACTAGTCGTAAATCATAGGGCTACACCAGGTGATTCGAGCTTTAGCGATGAACACCTTAATGAAGGCTTTGCCCGACGACCAATCCATGAAGGTGATCATCTAGATCGTGCTGAGAGAGACTATTAATGTAAGGCCGAACTTCATAGTTTTAATGGTTTATTACACATAGAAGATTTTCTTAACTAACTAGCCGAAGTAGAAAGATATTTTGATTACATGAACGTGTCAGAGCATAAAAAGGTGAAATTAGTAGCATTTAATTTAAAATATGGTGCTTCTGCATGCTGGAAGCAATTACAACTCTTACGAGCCCAAAAAAATAAGGCGTCCATCTCATCATGGCCACGGATGAGACGCCTTCTTCGATCTCGATTCCTTCCTAGTGATTACGAGCAAATATTATTCGAGCAATAACAAAACTGCCGACAGGGGAATCGAATCGTCACCGACTACATCAAAGAATTTCAGCGGTTGGCAACACAACGATCTATCAGAAACAGAATCACAGAAGGTAGCACAATTTATAGGTGGGTTACGATCGACGATTCAGGACTAAATTTAGATGCACCCAGTCGGGACCATGGATGAAGCAGTTCAATTGGCAGGTAGGACAGAAACGCGACTTGCAAGAGTTGATGCTCGGCCTTATCCTTCAACTCAACCCCCCATGACGGGTCCCACGCAAGATCCAGTGCTGGCACGAGTAAAAGAACTAGTAGGAGAACGTCATCAATCTCCTGCAACCGCAAACCATGATACGGGGAGCAGCTCATTTAGGCCTCAATGTGTAACACCCATAATAGCGGGCCCGAATAGGATTCCAAATCCTTACGTTCGGCCAAGGTCGAACAATTGTTACCGATGTGGCCAACCGGGACATTTATCAAACACCTGTCCTCAACTTCCCTTAGCACACTTGACCATAAACAAAGGGAGCACTGAAGGTGTGGCCGCAGAAGAAGACCCTAGCTTTGATGAACATGAACAAGCTACTAAGGGGTATATGGCGATAAATGGAAAGGAGAAGATCGTGGAGAATCTCTAGTTATGAAGCGATTATTATACACCTCATGGAAGGAATTATATCCACAGCGACATAATATATTTTATACACGGTGCACTGTCAACAACAAAGTCTGTGATATAATCATAGACAGTGGTAGTAGTGAGAACATCGTCTCAAGAGTGATGGTAAACAAGTTGTAGCCACCAATGACATAACATCCTTCCCCGTACTCAATTGGTTGGATAAAAAAGGTGAACGAGATGAAGGGAACTGAACAATACAGTCTCGTTTTCAATTGAAAAAATTTATAAGGATCAAATACTTTGTCACGTGGTCGACATGGAAGCATGCCATATGTTACTTGGTCGACCATGGCAATCAGACTGTGATGCGACCCGCCGAGGATGAAACAATGTTTACGTTTTCGTTAAGGATAGTCGAAAGATAATCATTACCCTTATGACACCAGAGAACCACCCTGAAGCTTCTAAAGTAGAGGGGAGTTCCCTCCTGATCATTCGAGATTTCATAGAAGAATCCAAGGAAACCAGCGAGGTATACGCCGTAGTGGTGAAGGGAGAGGAATCGGAGCCCTCAAACATTCCTCCAAGTTTAAGGCTATTGCTAAACAAATTCAAATAAGTCTGGCCTGAAGATTTATCCGATGGATTGCCCCCCATGAGGGACATCCAACATCACATATACCTCGTCCCTGGGCTATGATGCAGGACAATTAACCAGTTGCTCTAAAAGCTCGAACTGTTAAAGCATGGCGAATCAATTCCTTTATCTCATAGCCCAGGTCCCACATCTCATGGGTTAGGACCTCGGTTGAACCCCCCTCGTGGGCCCCAAATCACATGGGTACCATCTCACACGAGTCACCCGCCTCTCACGGGTGGGGACCACCTCACACGGGCCGCCCACCCCGAGTGTGTCCTCACATCCCACAGGCTACCCCACTTGAGCCCGGTGTGAAATGCCCCTGCATTAGGTTAGCCTGCTCAATCACCCCCGTTATCAGATGGGTCCGAAGGAGTGTGAGATACTTCAAAGGCAGGTGGAGGAATTGATTCGTAAGGGTCTTTTGAGTGAGAGCATGAGCTCATGTGCTGTGCTAGCATTGTTAACAAAAAAAAAGACGGGAGCTGGCACGTGTTGGCAGCTGGACAATCAACAAAATTACCATCAAATATCGGTTCCTAATACTGCGATTAGACGACATGCTCGATATGCTAAAAGGGGCCAAGGTATTCTCTAGGCTAGACCTGAGGAGCGGGTACCATCAGATTCGTATCCAACCCGATGATGAGTGGAAAATGGCATTCAAGAACAAGGAAGGCTTGTATGAGTGACTAGTTATGCCCTTCGGTCTATCGAGTGCACTAAGCACTTTTATGTGTTTGATTAATCAAGTGCTAAAATCGTTCACTAGCCGATTTGTGGTGGTATATTTTGATGACATCCTAATATATAGCTAGGATGAGACAGAGCACAGGGAACATCTCAAGCAGGTGTTGTAGGTCCTACAATTTAACAAGTTGTACCTCAACTTGAAGAAGTGTAGCTTTTTAATGGATAGCCTATTGTTCGCAAGATTTGTTGTAACGTCCACAGGCATCCGTGTGCACGATAAAAAGGTGCGAGCCATTAGGGAATGGTCGATCCCGACAAACATTCATGAAGTGAGGAGTTTCCACGGGTTTGCGACCTTCTATCGTTGATTTGTGCGAAATTTTAGTATGATAGTCGCACCTATTACTGATTGCATGAGAAAGGGACCATTTTAGTAGACCAATGAGACTGACAAGTGCTTTCATAGGATTAAGCATTAGTTGTCCACAACACTAGTCTTGGTTCTTCCTAATTTCAATAAGTTGTTTGAGGTTGAGTGTGATGCTTCATATATCGGAATTGGAGTATTATCACAAGAGGGCAACTCGGTAGCCTTCTACAGCGAGAAACTTAACGAAGCCCAAAAGAAGTGGTCGACGTATGAGCTTCATTTGTACATAGTTGTTCAGGCATTACGACATTGGCGACATTATCTTATTCAAAGAGAGCTTGTTCTGTACACTACCATCAAGCATTAAAGTTTATTAATAGCCAGACTAACGTGAATCGTGTGCATGCTAGATAAGTTGCGTTTTTGCAAGAATTCACGTTCGTTCTGAAGCACAAGTCAGGGCAGCAGAACAAGGTGGTTGATGCACTTAGCCGTCATGCACACTACTTGTTACAATGAGCAATGAGGTGGTCGGCTTCGACTATCTCAAGAAGTTGTATGTCGAGGACGAGGACTTCAAAGATTCTTGGACAAAGTACTAAGAAGGTTATCCTAATGACCTACATATGCAAGACGGTTTCCTCTTCAAAGGAAATCGATTGTGCATTCTCCAAAGTTCTTTGAGGGAGCAGATTATTCAGGAGATACAAGGAGGTGGCCTTGGTGAACACCTTAGGCGAGACAAGATGCGAGATCTTCTGAAGGAGCGGTATTACTGGCCACAATTGGTACGTGATGTGGAAAAAGCAGTACAAAGTTGTCATGTTCGTCAGATCTCCAAGGGGCAATCTCAGAATACGGGAATCTACACCCATTGCCTATGCCTAACGGCCCTTAGGAGTATTTATCTATGGACATCGTGCTTGGTCTCTCACGAACAGAATGCGGCATGGATTCGGTGTTCGTAGTGGTAAATCGTTTCTCCAAGATGACACACTTTATCTCAGGCAAGAAGACTCTTAATGCAACATGTGGCGAATCTATTCTTTAGAAAGGTTGTGAGGCTACACAGGGTCACCTAGACCATTACCTCTGATTGTGACACGAAGTTCATTAGCCACTTTTGGCAGACTTTGTGGACTCAATTCGAGACATGACTTCAGTTCAGCAGCGCCTACCACCCACGGACTGATGGGCAGACCGAGGTTGTGAATCGCACGTTGGGAAACCTCCTTCGATGTATTTCAGGAGAAAAACTGAAGCAGTGGGATTTGGCTTTTGAATTAAGCTGAAATATGTATTTTTCCATCATCCAAATCTATGTGATCTTATCAACATATTATATGGGAAATAAATATCATAGTGGGCCACACATGGTGGTCCACGTTATGATAACGTGTGGTAATAATACACAAAAACCAAAAAAGGAAAGATAAAAGGAAAGGAAAAGAAGGGAAATCTGGCCATCGGGTGGGCACATCACTGGGGGATCTTCTACACAACCATATGTGCATAAAGTAGGTTCCACCCTTGTGGACCCACTAAAATGAAAGAAAAAAAGAGAAAATGAGGAAAAACTCCACCCTTGCACTCACAATGAAAATGAACATTGTACTCACAATGAAAATGAACATTGTACTCATAATGAAAATGAACAGTCAGACTGGGTCAGATGGGTGATCAAACGGCTTGGATCATGATCGAGGCCTTCTAAACTAGCCTTCTCCCCTAATATTCTCCATTTCCCACACAACACTCTCTAAGCCCTCTCAATCTCTCTTTTATTTCTTCAAATCTCTCTCAAATCTCTCACCTTCTCCTAATCTCTCCTCTTTTCTTTATAATATTTTCTTCTCTCTCTCTCTCTCTCTCTCTCTCTCTCTCTCTCTCTCTCTCCCTCCCTCCCTCAAACCCTAGCTAGAGAAATGGGACAGACTCATACGTATAGATTTTTGAAGTTGTTGAGATTTTGGGATAAGGAGGATTACAAAGGGAGAGGGGTAGGAAGGAAAGAAAAAGTGAAGAGAAATAATGGGTTAGCTAGGTGGGAGGGTAGGTGTTGACTTTGGAGGCTCTCTTACATGTGGAAAGGGAGAAAAGCAAGGGGTAAAAGGAGAAACTATTGAGGTTAGGTGGCACTTAAGTAGGGTTATTAAGATAATTAGCCTGATGGGTGATGGATTAATGGAGAAAAAAAGGTGATGGGTGATTGATTGATGGATTGATTAACAAGATTCCTCAGGATTTATGTGAGTGAGGTTCGCGCCTCACGTACATTGTGTGGCTCACCTCTAATTATGCCAATGATAGCATCTTCCAAACCAGATATCGCAATGAGGCATGTCATGTGACATTGGAATCGCAATGCCTGACCGGTCGCCCGAGGATAGGCTCAATTCGTTGTGGTATAAAAACATGGTATTCGATCGGTGCTCGCCAATCCAATCCATTCCAAGTATGCTAACACCGAAAAAAAAAACATACAAAGGGTTAATTAGGGTACGGGTCTTACAAGATGAGTACTAATGTTATCTCAGAAAGTATCGTAATTGGTACCATTTTACTATGACCTGGACACAGTACTGTTGATTTTTGGAGCAGCAATATTATTCCCAACAGCATCGAGATAGAGATGATTATTACAAGCCACCGCGTAACTCTATGCGGGTCTAAGCCACAACCAGTCACATCATTAATAAGTATATTTCTTAATTTCTATTTCTTTTGCTTTTGAATAAATTGATTGTGTTTTCATATAGGTCTTTATACATTTGTAAATGTTATGCATTCAATTTAAATATAAATGTATTAGTTCAGTCAAACAGTTTATACCTTAGGACCTTATACAAAGGAAACTTATTATCTGCACTACTTTTTTAAGATGTTATGATTTAAAAATGCGTATGAAGGCCTTTTCTCACAATCCCTAAAGTTTCATTGAAAAATTCAACCATTTTTCTAATGCTACCCCATGTTTCCCAAAACGTTTGATACAATATTACCCAATACAAGCAATATATCCCATGCAATATCTGATACATATCCGTATCCAAATGATGTGATATGTAATATGAAACCGATATTTTGAAACACTGGTTGGAACAAGTGTGATGCAGAACATGAAATTAAATATGACATGCAAGAGCTCAAGCTTTAGATAATATCAATTTTAAACAATCACAAAATTCCACATCCTTACATACAATCAAATATTCAAAAAAAAAAAGAAAATCTATGGGGGTCCAAGCCTACACAATTTTAGAGCTGGATCAAATTAAAATTATAAAGCAAACTCAAAAGATTGGTAGAGTCATCCATTCTTGTAAAGATTGTTCCCCAATTCAAGAGATTCACCAAGTTCCAATTTAGGTGAAAATCTAGCTTTCGAAAATTGGGAATAATTAGGAGTTAGGACTTTTAATGTTAGGGATCTGGATTAAGGGGTTTGATTTAAGTCTAAACAGAATGCAAATAGACGAAAACAGAACCTGAGATGAGTCACATGCGCTGGACGGCAGATGGCCCTTGGCGCATGTGCGTGTCCAACCGTCCGCATGTGTGTGGGGCCCACAAAGTCGGAAACTAACTTCTAGGCTAGGATCGACCAAGGTAGGACTGCCTCCATGCCAAATTTCGTGTTGATCCAATGCACAGTTTGAGCGTAGTACTCCGCCGAAATTTCAGCCTCTCAGATGGGCGAGAATCTGAAATCTGCTTGTGCGATGCTGTAAAAGAGAACTTAGGTACTAGAGAGGGTGAATCTAAAGATGGAAATGATGTAGAAGATGATAAATGTGGAGTGTAAAGATGCGAAGGTGATTTGGAACAGGTATAGCTTTACACCACGGTAATTAGCCCTTCGAGGAAGGGAGGGTTTCGCACCCAATTTGATTCTTTAACCCAAAGAGATAGAGACGAAGAAAACGTACGAATTTTATTCATAAACTTCATACCAATACCTACATGGGGCTGCTTTATTTATAAGAAAACCTTAAACCCCTAAAGATAATTTTACCCTTGCGCCATATGCGCGCATTAATACTAAAACTTAAAGCAAATAAATACTAAGCAATCAAAACCATTCATGAAGTTTCTAATAACAAAAGTAATCAAAACTAAAAATCCTAGATCATCTAACATAGTGGGCCACAATCATGAGATCCGATGGTAGAATCTATGTGATGATCGGGTCCACTCCAAAGCCCCATAGTGCAGCCCCTAACTGTGAGACCCTCCAAAGATGTCGTCGTCGATCCAGATTAAAAGTGGGGCCCACCTCGTCCTTGAATATGTGCGTAAGGTGGGGGGCATGTACATGATGTCCCCATCAACTCTCCCCAGCTGCGAAGGTTTTGCCACCGACGAAACAAAACTCGTGAACCACTCCAAGATGTCTGGATCAAGTCTTTGAAGCTCCTCCTCAGTGAGCCACGTACTGTCTGAAGATGGGCGTGACTTCCACTTGACAAGGAACTTTTAAAAGCTGCCGTCCAACATCGATACTATCTGATGGTCTAGAATATCCTCTATCTCCTCTCTGAGTGTGGGAATGGTTGGTATAGGAGGTAGAGGCTGGAAAGATCGGTCGAGAAGGAGCCGTGGGTTAAGGGAAAGGTCTAAGGAATCAAGATGGTTAAGTGAAAGGCTGAACAATATATCAGTGGTCCCCTGAAATGCAACTAGATCCTCCATATTGAATATGGAACTAATTTCCATAGAAGGTGGAAGATCTACCATATACGCATTAGGACCATTTCGTTTTATAATTTTGAATGGTTCAGCGCTACGCGCATGTAATTTGCAAATGGCTCCTTGAGGATACCGCTCTGGCCTGATGCGGACCATCACAGTCCCCTACATTGAGTTCCTTGAATCGTTTATGTTGGTCTACAGAAAATTTGTATTGTTCATTATTAGTATTGATCTTTCGCCCGATTTCTTGATGCAATGAATGAATATGATATGCCAAGGACTCTGCAGACTCTGATGGCCTATGAGACAGAGACATTGAGACAAGATCGATAGGCTTCCTAGGTTTTATAACCAGTAATGACTTCAAAAAGACTTAAAATCTGTGGATCTATTGACAGAACTATTAAATACAAACTCGGCGATAGGTAGTGCAATGTCCCACGTCCTGGTGTGCTCCCCCACTAAACACCTGAGTAAATTTCCTAGGCTCCTGTTGACCACCTCAGTTTAACCATCAGTTTGAGGGCGGTAGGCAGAAGAAAATTGGAGCCTAATACTCATCATATGCCATAGTGTCTTTCAAAAATAACTCATGAACCGCACATCACGATCAGACACTATGGTTTTGGATAACCCATCAAGATTGACAACCTCACTAAAGAACAACTTGGCAACATGAGATGCGTCAGAGGTCTTCGAATAAGGGATGGAGCGAGCCATTTTAGAAAAATGGTTCAGGACAACAAATATGGAATCGTGTTTCCAAATAGTCATAGAGAGCCTAAGCACGAAGTCCATACTGATGTCCTTCCAAGGGGCGAATGGAACTGGCAAAGGAGTGTATAGCACTGTATTCTGCTTTTTCTGTTTTACCATTTGACAAGTACGACATTGCCCTATAATTTTGGTCATATCTCGCTTGAGGCTTGGCCAATAAAATCTATCCTCCACTAGGGCAATGGTCTTGTTTCGACCAAAATGACCTGCGACCCCTCCTGAATGTAACTCCCAGACAAGAAAATCGCAGAGGGAGGTGCGAGGTATGCACAAACGGCACTCAGAATAATCCTCTCTGTCATGCTCGAGCCCTGTGACTTCGACACTCATGGAATTGAGTAACGCAACTCAACGACTCAACAAGTCGATAGACTTATTCTCTACACCGGCCTTGTGCTTAAGCAAAAAAGTGTACTCTTGAAGGAACTGGACCCACTTGGCGTGCCTAGGGTTTAATTTCTTCTGAGAGTTCAGATATCTCAAAGCCTCGTGATATAAGAATAAGATGAATTTTTACGGCAATAGATAATGACATCAGTGGCGCAACGATTGCACTGCCGCATAAAATTGTTTGTCATAGTTGGAGTATTTTTGTTTCGCCTCATTCCTCACTAAAAAGGGCGATGGGGTGCCCTTCCTGACTAAGTACTCCTCTTATGCCGACTCCTGACGCATCGCATGCAACTTCAAAAACTTTCAAAAAATTCGGAAGTCACGTGATTAGAGCTTCGGTCATCTTGACCTTTATCTCCTTAAAGACCTTCAAGGATGCCTTCGTCCATTAAAACTGTCATTTTTTATACGATACGTGATGGGAGCCATAATGGAACTGAAGCCTCAAATAAACGGTATACAGAAGGTGGCCAAGCCATGAAAGTTGCGCACCTCATGAATAAAGCATGGTTCAGGCCAATTAATGATGGCCTTGACTTTCTCGAGGTCCGCCGACACTCCCTCAGATGGCATAACAAAACCTAAGAAGATAACACTGCTAGACGTAAACGCACACTTCTTTATGCTGTCTTTAAGGATCTCACAAACTTGCCTCAAATGGTTGAGGTGTTATTCCTTGGTCATGCTATAAATCAAGATATCATCATAGTAGACAATCAGGAACTTCCCCATGAAGGGCCTCAACAATTGGGTCATCACACGCATGAAGGTACTTGGGGCATTAGTCAGCCCAAAAGGTATAACCAGCCACTCATATAGCCCATCCTTCGTCTTGAAAACCGTTTTCCACTCGTCGTCAGGGCATATACGGATTTAGTGATAACCACTTTCGAAATCAATTTTTGAGAAAATAATATGCATTGGCCATCATATCCAACATGTCATCAAGACACGGTATGGGAAACCGATACTTAATTGTAATTTTGTTAATGGCCCTACTATCAACACATATCCTCCATGTGTCATCCTTCTTAGGTGTAATAAGGGCGGGCACGACACACGGGCTCATGCTCTCTTAAATGAAACCCTTTTCTAAGAGCTCGTCAACCTACCTCTTCAACTCCCATTGACCACCTCAGACAGGTTTAGTATAGTCGCCCCATGGACTAAATCAATAGCGTGTTGTATATCCCTCATAGGGGGAAGCTCGTCCAGTAGATCATCAGGAAAGGCATCACGAAACTCATCCACTACCATAATGGCCTCAGTGGGTAACTCTACACTAACCTCTAGTGCACTCTCCCTAGCCACAAGGGTGTACACCATCGAGTCCAACTCAGTCTCTCGCTCAAAATATTTGGCATTTAGAATATGGAGAGGCTTAAACTTGGACTTTGATTCCTTCATTTTCTTCGAGCCACTCACACCACTCTTTGTAGTAGATTCCTTTCCAGTCGTGTTCTTAGGAGGAAGTGGATTTAGCTTAACTTTCTTGCCCTCAAACCAGAATGTACACACATTCGAATGACCAAATATAGTGACATCCCTATTATAGAACCAGGGCCCACCCAAAATGATATGGCCAACATCCATGGGAACAACATCACACCAAAGTGTCTTTATATGTCCAAACTTAATAGGAACAAGACAACGGTGAGAGATTGGAATGAAAGTCTCATCAACCCAAGACACTCTATAGGGTTGGGGATGGGCTTCAAGCTTTAAGCCCAAACGACTCACAGTGCCAGTGGATGCCACATTGGCACAACTACCACTATCCACGATTATCTTGTAACTCTGATCACCACATTTTGCGTAGGTTTAGAAGATTGTGTTGCGGTGTCAATCGTCGGTATTCTTTGCTTGTGCAAAGGCATAATGAACAACCGCAAGTGTCGCAGTCTCTTACGCTCCCTCTTCCTCATCACTAGGGATCTCCACTGGCTCGTATTCTTCCTCCTCACCGTCTCTTTCTGGGGGCACTATTTCTACTTGCTCATTAATAAGGAACACCTTGGTGCCCTCTTTCATTCCATACTAGTGAGCAAAATGACCAAACCCCTCACATCTTTGTAAATCGAACTCGGCAAGCATCTAACATGTCATACCACTCAAAATAGTGGTCCATATCTACCAACCAATCTAAAAAAGCCTTAGGGTCCAATTGGCCATTAAACGTAGGGGCCTCTGCCCTAACTCCCTTGAGGAGTTGCGCATCTGGGTCATAATGATCACAATGCCCCTCACGAAGTGGGTGCACGCATGCGCGCCCACGACCATTTCCTTGACCACTCTAATTCCCTTGTCTATCCTCCTAACCACCTGCCTGAGATTGGGTATCTTCACTAATGGTAGTGTTTACTTGGGTGGAGGTTTCAACTTGATAAACGTGTGCATCTAATTGGTCCAATCGATTATTAACCTATTGCAAAGATGCTTTAATGCTTGCATCCATAGCGTCCAACTTTTGGGTTATTTTCCTAAGAGACTCGGTAAGTTGCTCGGCGTTCATGATGGGATGCAAACTACAGCTGCGTCCAGTACGCATGGGCATGCACTACACAACTCAAGGGGGTCCTAAGATGCAACTATATGCGCCTAGAATCCACTACATGCACCCTAATGACACTAGATGATCCTATAGGACGCTATATGAACGAAATTACACAACTCTACAAAAATCCAGCAATATAGCTATAAAAATAAATGGATAACAGAAAATTCAGCAATGTTAACTGCTAACTTTCTGATAACAAAAATTTCAGCAGCTTATATCATGAATTATGGACATCTAAACAACCCTAAATGATGAATTATGGACATCTAAACAACCCTAAATGAATGTGTGGGGTGTGTGTGTGTGTGTGTGTGTGTGTGTGTGTGTGTGTGTGTGTGTAAACTAACCCCTAATCATGCATTGTATTCCCCTATGAAAACCTTGTGCTCTGATACCAAATTTGATGCAGAACATGAAATTAAATATGACATGCAAGAGCTCAATCTTTAGATTATACCAATTTTAAACAATCACAAAATTCCACATCCTACATACGATCAAATATTCAAAAAAAGGGGAATCTATAGGGGTCCAAGCCTACACAATTTCAGGGCTAGATCAAATTAAAATTATAAACCAAACAAACCCAAAGGATTGTTAGAGTCATCCATTTTTGTAAAGGATTGTTCCCCAATTCAAGAGATTCACCAAGTTTCAACTTGGGGAAAAATCTGGGGTTCGAAAATTGTGAATAATTAGGATTTGAACTCTTAGGGTTAGGGATCTGGATTAAGGGGTTTGATTTAAGTCTAAACAGAAGGAAAATAGAGGAAAATAGAACTTGATGAGTCACATGCGCTGGACGGCAGATGGCCTTGCGCGCACGTGCATGTCCAACCGTTCGCACGTGTGTGGTGACAAAGTCAGAAACTGACTTCTAGGCTAGGATCGGTCAAGGTAGGATTGCCTCCATGCTAAATTTCATGTCGATCCGATGCACGGTTTGTGCGTAATACTCCGCCGAAATTTCAGCCCCTCAGATGGGCCAGAATCTGAAACCTGCTTGTGTCCTGCTATAGAAGAGAACTTCGGTGTGAGAGAGGGTGAATCTGAAGATGGAAAGGATGTAGAAAATTATGGATGTAGGGGTGATTTGGAATGGGTATGACTTCACACCACAGTAGTTAGCCCTTCGAGGAAGGAAGGGTTTCGCACCCAATTTGATTCTTCAACCCAAAGAGATAGAGAGGAAGAAAACGCAGGAATTTTATCCATAAACTTCATACCAATACCTACATGGGGCTGCTTTATTTATAAGAAAACCTTAAACCCCAAAAGACAATTTTACCCTTGTGCCATGTGCGCGCATTAATATCAAAACTTAAAGCAAATAAATACTAAGCAATCAAAACCGTTCATGAAGTTTCTAATAACAAAAGTAATCAAAACTAAAAATCTTAGATCATCTAAAGTAGTGGGCCACGATCATGAGATCTGATGGTAGAATCTATGAGATGATCGGGTCCACTCCAAAGCCCCATAGCGCAACCTCTAACAGCGAGGCCTTCCAAAGATGTCGTCATCGATCCAGATCGAAAGTGGGGCCCGCCTCCTCCTTGAATATATGCGTAGGGTGGGGGGCGTGCGCATGATGTCCCCATCAAAGTGTCATTAAGTTTAAAGATTTTTCTAAAAGGGGCAAGTGCAGGTGTACAAATATTTGTACTTCTTTTCCTTCTATGAAAAAGTAGGAAAAATTATTGGAAAGATGTATTGAAAGAGTGAATATCTTGTAGTTTTTCATTTTGTAGGCATGATAACCATTATTTTGATTTTTGATTTAGCATTGTGCTAATGTTGCTATCCTATTGCTTGAACTTATGTGGTTTCACCTAGGATCTTTGATGTTGGACTATTCCAACATGAAGACAGAAGAATTGCTATCAAGCTTTTGAATTTTAGAAAGTTATAAGTTATGGTTGAGACCACTAGAAGGGAATGAGTCACCACCATTTTCAAACTCTTGTTCATGAAATATACTTATGAAAATTAAGAGTGCATGCGGTCATACAAATATCAAATAATTTCATGATTAATCAGGTGTAGTTTAGTGCACAATTTCATGATATTTCATGAAATTCAGTGCAACCAAAAACACACTAAACTAAAATTTTGAATTGCCGTTGAGCCGAGTATGCCATTTTTTTCAGGAGGTGGAAAAGTTTCACCAAGGAGTATATAGATCAACAAAATTACACCAAAAGTGGAGGGGGTGACCAAATTGATCAAATTGAGCAAGTTATATTTATAATGATCAAATTAACCTCTCAAAAGTAATTAAAGGCAACTAAATAGAACATGTTCTTTAGTTAATTCAACTGAATATAGCATGTTCTTTAGTTACTTCCAACATATCAATTTGATCATTTCTTTAGAAATGAAACAAAAAATCTTTCCCTTTCCATGAAATAATATTGGTAATCAAGTGTATGATTTTAAGTAAATGAATACCTGTGCCGAGTATTTATTGTTGAAGGCAATCAGATCCACCAGAGATCTAACAGGAGAATGGACAAGCTCCGAAAGGTATGTATTTATTGATTCCTTGAACTCCATCAATAATGCAATTCGTCTCCAACTCGTACTAACTATTTCACTCACGTTTGCTATCTCCAAATTGTCCACCAAGATTGCACCTCTTCGCCTTCAATGAAACAACATATATGGAGGGTTAGTTTTCTTTAATTGTCATTGCGAATGGTTTTTGCCTGTTGGGCAACCTCAATGTGATGGACAACAGCCCATGTTCCTTAAATGTCAAGGTTTGAAGATTCTATCCACGCAGTATTTGATCTTTTTCACATTAGCAATCCATAGCGGGGTCTCATAGTTAACAATTCTGATCGCTATACAAGCTCATTTGTAAACTAGAAAATTAATGTAAGATAGGTAAAGGACAAATTAATTGGAGGGCCAAGATTGAACAAATTTAGGATGAACAAGCCCAATTGGGTAGAAACGGCTTAAATGTGCAATATAACTTTTAGCGGCCATAACGTTGCAACTAGATCGTGCATGTATAATATACCATTGGAAGAGATTTTAAAAAGAAAAAAAGTTAAAACCTAAGTCTTTTTAGTAAGTACCATTTTTCTTAAGGTTTTCAAAGTCTAACTATGGGCTAGAGTCCTTGTTGTAGACATCCAAAGGTTGTTTGCGAGTTTTGGTAGGATTATACGTCTTTTTACTATTTTGGAAAAGTGTCATGTTTCAAGTCAAATTAGGGTATAGGGTTTCTTTGCTTATATGAGGCCATCATATACATTGTAGACTTTACTCAATACTATCAATTATATTTCTCATTTTTAGAGGTTTTACTCCTCTTGTAGATTCAAAGACTATTTTTGAGAAAAAGACAGTAATCTCCTCTTTTATCCATGCACCAAGTTCATTAAAAATGCAAGTTAACTCTAGATACCCTCGGCCATGCATCATATTTGAATTACAAGTAGAAATGGAAGGGAAAATGAAAACTAAAGCATTCAATATTATTTGCATGAATATTATTGAAAATTAGCTTTATACTGTTTGGAAAGCATGTAGAAATTTTATTTTCATTAGATAATGGTCATCTCATTTCATTTGCAAAATAAATAAATAAATTCTAACTATGGAGAAGTCTAATGATTGCCTTCAGGAATTCCCTCTTTTCTTTGTTATCCAAACATGCTAGTACATCGAATTAAGGGAAAACTACATTCTTTTATTTGCAATTCTATTGTATCCATTGTATCCAAACATGAAAAAGGTATAGCATAGCATATGGATAATGTAGCACAATGAATTCATTTCTCCCTACAATAAAAACAACCGCTAATACAAATTTCTATGAGAAATGGCCACAACTTCAATCTGCATAAGACTCACCAATAATCTTGTGCCTACCATCAAATAACGTGTAAACATGGTTGGTTGGTATCCACCTCCATTTAAAAATTAAAATTTCAAAAGTCATTTTTAAAATGTATTACCCACCCACCCTTTATGGACTGTGGGAGACATGAATGGAAGTGCTTATATGCATTTGAAAGCTTTTATATCGAGAGATATACTTTCATATATTGGCATAAATATATAGAAAGAAGTGTTCGTATGCATCTGATTGGATTACTAAGTTACAATCTAACCTATCACATGTGCATAACATTCATCTGGTCTGCAAAGCCTAGTCCTACTATGAAGATCACCCAGTGTAGAAATTAACCCAATCTACACATTAGGCTATCCAATCACCACACTTGACAACAAAATAAACACTTGGTTCCCTGAGTGATGGCCTCATGTGAACTCTTTGGCAGCACCCTTGTAGACATGACAGTTTCGATTGACCTTCGATTGGAAATCGAAATTTAAATTAATGAATTCTCATAAGAATATGGATGATCTATGAAGATATGTGGCCCACAAATCCATTGGATGACCGGGCCATAGTATTTTTATTATGGGATCCTCTGGTGGGCCAATAAAATATCCTTGCCCTTTCTGCGGGCTAGTGGAACTTGCTTGAAACAACGTGTCAAGGATTGCCTACATGTGGGGAGTAGAATGTACTCGATTACAACTATATATGTTGGAGGAGCAATAATTTTGGAGCTGCGATATCTCCAACAGTTTAGATTGTATTTAGACTTTGGTCGATCATATAGTAATTAAAAAAGATCTATCAAATGGTGGTAAGATTTCTTTAGCACAAACTCATATTTTAAGATATGAGCCTGATAAGTGAAAAGTATGTTGTTGTCCAGATTACGCTGGGCCATCAAATGAATGTTTTGACCATGATTTGAATGGTGATTGTGTTGTGTTTTGTTTGATCTTTCATGCCATCACATCAGGGATTAAAAGAGGTTTCAAAGAGTACCAAAATCTCATTATTTGGACATGTATGTTATAATGAGATCCACAATCCACATTTTTTTAAATGATTCCTGAAGATGTGTCTATATCAGATGTTGATTATAAATGACGCATTTTTAGTAAACCAGAGAGAAGCTAATACCTCTATATCTTTTAATAACTAGTTCTTTTTCATTGTGAATATTTTGTTAATTAGAGTGACTATTATATAGAGCAAAAGTCCAAATAAGGACCTTGTTGTAATTTCCCAAAATAAGTATCTCAAACAAGTTATACCTTAGTGTACTAAGATGTTCCTCGAAAGTTTGCTTGATCGCAGGTTCTGAAAGCAATTCAAAGAATGGTTTCCTCACAATTCCTAGTCTCTTTCCTTTGAGCCCATCTGCCTTAAGAAACTGAGTGTAGCCACCGTGCGGAATAAGCTTGGATGCTTTCTCAGTTGCAGCATCTCTTGGGTCGAACCCAACAATGGCGTCCAAAACATAAACTGCGTCCGATACCGTCCTACAGATGGGACTGCCACATGAAAGAAGCTGATCTTAAATTTCTGTCAAGAACATGAAGAACTGTAGTACATTTAACATGAATGGTGGCCCAAACAAATGCGTATGTCCACCATGCACATGTGATGCAATTCCATCAAGGGAGGCTGCTTGAATAGTGCACCAACCACACATGGGACATGGTTCCAAAAATACACTGATCTGATGATCCTACCCAACTGATTGTATTCCCTCCAGTGGATGTGTTAAATAGAACATGGTCAGGGGTCTAGAATGAGTAAAATCCAATGGTTATGCTCATGTAATTTACGTATATATGCCGAATCTACAATGAACAAGTGCACTCCAAAAGAACCCTTGTTAAATTTTTTGGCAAACCATTCAAATACTAAAGGGCTGCTATTTATTCCCAAGTTCTCATCCAAATTAAAAAAATTATTTAAAAGAAGAGTACCCAAATACACCACTTTTTTCTACTTACCAAAATAGAATAGAACAAGAAGTTTGATAGAATACTCTTTACATATTGCTATATGAAATTTCAGAACTTCAGCTTTTGGATCCGCGGTCATCCTTCAACGATACAAACTACTTTTATGATGGGAAGAACCTTGGATAGGGTATAGCCAAAAATTGAAAATCATATATTAGAATATTCCAATCCTTTTTCATTTGACTCTTTTTACTTTCCATATGGAAAGTCTCCTTTACCATTGAATAATCAAAGGGCTGAAATATTTCAATAAGGGAGTTTTCTTGGTTATCTTGTATCCACGACGAGGATAATCCTGAAAACAGTATGGGTGACTGAATAAATACCCTAACCAATAGTTTAAGTCCAAAAATTTCCTCGTGTAATGTGTAATACCTCTAAATGTATTTTAGCGAACCACATAGAAGAAAAAGGAGTGGTCAATAGATCACAACTGAAGATGAGATAACATTTAGCCAATGATTATTCTGCACCATGGGTTAAGTATATAGCCTTGCATGAGTCAGCAAGAAGAAAGTATAATGAACAGTATGTAAAATAATATTATTCAACTGCCTGGTTTGGGCCCACTGTGATGTATGGATGCCATCTAAACCATGCACCAGGCAACTCCCACAATGACGATTGGATACCCAACAAATAAGGCCACACCATAGAAAACGGTGAACAACCCCAAAACCTCCAAATTCACATGGTGTCTTATGCAATGCTTGGATTGAACTGATTCTTGGGGAATCCGACTTTCACATTGGAATGATCCTGTTGGACGGGTTGGATGTCATGCACACACCATATTAGGCCCCACATGCAACAGTTGTAGAACAACCTTATTCTACATATGCAGAGGAGACAATTTTGAATGGTATTCAGGTCTTGGTGACCATCTCTTACCCTATTGTATCCTGCCTTGGAGAAATTGGGATGACTCCACTTCGACTGGTGAGGCCGACAGTGGGTTTTATGCCTACCACTGAATTGTAGCTGGAAGGGCAGAGGATCGAACCATCTGTCTCCGAGCCTAATGACACTGTCACCAGATTTGCAGCCACTGCAATGGCTGATCCACTGCTTGATCCACAAGGACTGGCCGACAACACATATGGATTCTGCACTCAAACAATAGAGTATCATCCTTACTACTAATTGTTATAATGCGAAAAGGGTTGCATTGGTGAAAATGATACGACTAGACTTGTCTAACTGAAGAGAGGAAATAAGAAGGGACGTGCATTAATTCACCACAACAGTCAAGAGGAATGTAACTGTGATGTGCCTTCCATTATGTGAGGACCAAAACATTCGTGTGTAGGATGTGCGTATACTTATCAGGCACTTGATTAGCCGGGGCTTTGTCGTTCTTTTGGAGCAGCCTTGTTTCAAGCTGTTTCTTTTTGTGCTGTATATGAGATATATGATAGATGTGGCCTGGTCTTTTTGTGGTTCCCATCCGAATGGTGCATATCCAGTTTTATATCAACAAAATTTCAGGTAAAAAAAAATGTGGATGAGGCAAGCCCAAAAGGCAAGCTGATTGGATAATGGTAGCCATACAAAGGCCTCAAAAACTTATGAACAACTCAAAAAAGTAAGCAACAGTTATGATTCAGTGGGCAAAATAGATGACGATTGGATGGTCAATGTAGCTCACTAACTAGTTGTTTTAGCTCATGAACCATCCACAGTTGCCCACCAAATCAAAGGTCCACTTCTTGAACCCTATCTTCCTGGCGACAATGTTTTTTTCTTATGTGATCAGATGGATCCAAGTGAAGATTTCTGGACTGAAAGTTAGAAATATTAGAGTAGATTTATTCTCTATTTTATTTAATTGAAACTATTTCTCTATATGTGATCAGGTGGACGAGTGAAGACTTGTTATTGTGAGTTGTTGGAAATATTAGAGTACTTGTATTCTCTATTTTATTTAATTGAAATTATTCCTCTTTATAGAGAAATTCTCCAGTGCTCTAGAGCACTTGTACGTTATAGTGCTCCCAGCTGCATCTGTCATTGGACAGTCCAATCGATCCACCTATGCTATATATTAAGTCCAGAACACATTTTGCAGGCTACCATGCAAAAACCACACTTATAGTATGATCCAATCCACCCTGATTTGTGAATATTTTTGTAGCCATCCTTTGACAAGCCATAGATGGGATGGTTAGGATTGCTTGACAAAAGTGACTCTATAGAATCATAAGCAATGCATGATGGGTTCCAATAAATAGAGATCAAAATGTTGATTAGAGCTACTTTGTGTAAATGATATGGATTGTCCAGATTAAAGGCTAATTAAGATGAGCTTAGATACGACATTGCATTGCAGCCCATAAAAATCTGTGTTGGACCTAATGTATAGCCTAGATCAAGGGATTGGGCTAAGTGTCCCAATGCAAGTAGGAGCACTGTAACTACAGTGCCCTGGAGCACTGGAGCAGTCTCACCCATGGTTGGCATCTCATCTCTATTGTTTCATATGAAGTGGTCCACTTAAGTTACAGAATTCTCTAATTTTTTTTGTTCCAGGTCCTAGAGTTGAGGATGAACCTGTTAGACAGAGTTGATTTTACATATACAGCACAAGCCCGGGTGTTTTATGCGATGTATAAAACTAATTTTGCAGAGGATACCGGTCCTCGCCCAGAGGCTTTGTACGGCTGTATGGTGTGGTTTCATTTTTTGACGATTGATGCCAATGGTTTAATGATCCACACCAACCGTTACCGTATAGACTGTCCCAAAAGGTATTCAGGCTAGAATATCCTAATCTCTTGATCATTAGCCTACAAACAGACCCTCAACAACAGAAATACAGCAACAGTCCACATTCAACGGATAAATAGACCATCCCAAAAAATCTTCCACAACGAGCAAACAGACCATTGAGGAGAGAAATACGGCAGCAGACCATGTTCAGATATAGCGTCGCGCACTGCCCATCCGTGGCGGGATGCAATAGCAATGTTGGGTGTAAAAATAGTTAAGTCGGATAGGTCGACCTATGGAATGGACCAATTCTACAAAATAGCACGGGCCTTCGAAATCTGAGCCAATAAGGGCTTCTACGTCCAAGAACAGGCTGACCTTCAAGGAGGTCGACGTAGCCGTAAGGACCCTCAAAGAGTACAACTCTAAACTCACTCATATGGCCAATTGCCGACCAAGCCCATAGGTCGGCTATAGATGATCCCAAAATACGACCCTTAATCAGCAACATAGCTTGGCTATAGGGCGGTAATGACTCAGCTATTGCTCGATAATAGCTCGGCTATAAATCGGTGAAGCAGTTGCCCATTATAGTCTATCCACAGATCAAACAGTCCGATAATATCTCCAACGGCCCGAAGATCTCTCCCAAGATCTTCAGAAGATAAGATCAAATCCCAAAAGCTTCGGGATTGAAGTCAAATCTCTATATACATCCCGGATCTGAGTGGATTCCACTCTAAATTATCAAGAAAGGCTACTCACGACACTCATATTCTATTCCTATAAATAAAAAGTGCCCTTAACCTCTTAAAGGTACGTACATTCATCTCAATCCCTGACTGGTGACTCTTTTCCAAGAGATCATCCCCTTCCAAAGACCCAGAGTCCTGACTAAAGCATCGGAGGGTCCCCTTTGTTCTTCCTTTTCACTTGTGCAGGTCCAGGAGGGTCAATCAAGCGAGGTCTACAGGAAAATTGCATCAACAGTTTAGTGCCATCTGTGGGAACAACGTTTTAAGCCGTTCCAACCCTATCAGCGACTACCCCAAATTCTACAATGGCTAAGGGAAAGAAGAAGGCTCAATCCCTTCAAGTGGCGATTCCAATCACAACTATACCTACGCCGGATTGCACCCCGCAACCCGTAGAACAGCCAAGACAACCTGAACAACAGGAGAGCCACCAAGGCTCCTCTTCGCAGCATCAGGTTACGTCTGGCTCTGGCAGATGCAGCCAGTGGACTCGTGCCAGGAACGGCTGAGTGAACAACCTCGAAAAAGAAGTTAGAAATATGAGGGTGGACATGGGCTACATAAAATAGATGTTAGAGCAAATGTAGCCCCAACATGCACCGAGGGCTGACGGAGAAGACGGACAACCGAGCTATAATCCTTCTCGGCCTTCCTGCGTACATGCTGCTCCCCAGACCTGTCCCATCTCACGTTTCTGGGACCGTCCCTTTGCCCGCCTTCGACCTGCAACAAGAGTTAGATTGGAAAAGGCGTAATAAAGCCCCTGTTGAAGCTACGACCGAAAGTGGAGAACCGTGAAGAGTCGAGCTGGCGAGTTTGCGGGATCAGATCGGCAACATGCAACAAACATACCGAGCCAATGCAGCAATGGCTATAATGGAGGAAACCGAATCCCCATTTACTACTGACATCATGCGAGCATGACTACCAGACAGGTTTCGGTTGCTTCAGATCACCCCCTTCTCGAGGAACACCGACCCATTAGAACATATGGAATCTTTCCGAATCTACATGGAACTCCATGATGCTTCAGACGCGGTCATGTGCCGAGCTTTTTCCTTGACCTTATCCAAAGCTGCCCGGCTATAGTTCAAATAGCTAAAGCCGAAATCCATCAATTCATTCTCCCAGCTCAACCAAGCCTTCGTCACGAACTTCATCAGAGGGAAAAAGAGGCTCAAGGCACCTGCTCATCTTCTTCGTGTAATTCAGAAAGAGGGTGAACTCCTGAAAGACTATATCAAGTGCTTCAACCTAGAAGCATTGCAAGTTCGAAAGCATTCAGACGAGGTCGCCCTAAATGCCATCATGAGCGGATTGAGAGATAAATCGTTCATCTTCTCTCTAGACAAGAAACCCCCTACCACGATGGCTGAATTTCTGAATCGATCACAAAAATACGCCAATGCAGAAGAGTCTTGGATCTTACGAGACGTCGCCTAGAGCAAAAACTTTCTAGCCAAAGAACAGGCGAAAGCAGAGCCCAGCTCGACCAATACAAATAAGAAGCGGAAAGATAATCGATCTCGAGACAACCAAAGGCCGAACAAGCAGGCCGACAATAAGTTTAAAACTTACACTCCCCTCAATAAGACACCGGAGCAAGTCTTAAAGGAAATTAAGGACAAACAGGATCATAGGCATAATACGAGAAACTGCTTCGACCTCAAACAGGAAATCGAAGTACTCATCCACAAAGGCTATCTTGGAGAATACGTCAATAGCAGAGGAAATCAGATAGCAGCCGCCGAGGAACAGCCGATCAATAATCATCCAACTGGAGAGATCCGCACCGTCTTTGGAGGCCACGGAGGTGGAGGTGACTCAAACAATGCTCGAAAAGTACATGCAAGGAGCATTAATCGCCCCGAGGAAGAAGTTCTGCTCCTTAACCGACCTTCGAAAGAGAGAAATGTGGAAGAATACAACTTAACTTTCACCGAAGAAGATGCCTAAGGTATCCACCACCCTCACGACGATGCACTGGTAATCTCTCTGACCATAGTCAATCGAAAGGTATTTCGGATCATGGTCAACACTGGATCGTGAGCAGATGTGCTCTTCACCCAAGCCTTCGACAAGATGGGAGTTGGTATGTCCCTTCTCCGACCGTCAAAACTCCACTGCTTGGCTTTTCAGGTGGATATGTCATTCCTGAAGGAGCCATCCAGCTCCCCCTTTTAGCAAGAGATGGGCAAAATTAGACCACTATGATGGTCGACTTCCTTTTGGTCGACCAACCTTCTGTCTACAATGCTATTCTTGGACGACCATCTCTGAACCTTCCGCGAGCAATAGTATTAACCTACCACCTGGATATAAAATTCCCAACCAAATAAGGCGTTGGGACCATTAAAGGCGACCAACATGATGCTCGGCAGTGCTATGCGATGACACTAAAAACCTCACATGAGGCGATGACCATTACCTCCCGTGATCCGCGCAAAGAGTCCGAAGAGAGAGGTCGGCCCATGGAAGACCTCATTTCGGTCCCACTAGATGAGTCTGACCCATCTAGGACTGTTCAAATTGGGTCATCCTTAACTGCACCACTACGAGATAACATAATGACACTCTTTCAACGATATATGGATGTTTTTGCATGGTCTCACAAAGACATGCCCGACATTGACTCTAAAGTCATAATGCACCGACTGAACACCGATCCTGCTCATCGGCCGATTCGATAGAAGCAACATGTTCTCGAACCTGAGAGATACACAGTTATAGTAGAAAAAGTCGACAAGCTCCTCAAAGCTATATTCATTAAAGAAGTATATTATCCCGATTGGATAGCCAACATAGTTTTGGTGAAGAAGGCCAATGGAAAATGGTGGGTCTATGTAAACTACATAAACCCGAACAATGCCTGCCCCAAGGATAGTTTTCCTCTCCCATGGATCGACCAACTGATCGATAGCACTGCAGAATATGAATTGCTCAGTTTTATGGATGCGTATCCTGGTTATAATCAAATTGTAATGCATCCTCATGATAAAACAAAAACCACCTTTATTACCGTCAAATGTCTTTACTGCTACCGAGTTATGTCATTTAGATTGAAAAATGCCGGCGCAACTTATCAGCATCTGGTCAACAAGATGTTCGCCCAACAAATAGGGCGAACAATGGAGGTTTACATCAACGACATGCTCATCAAGAGCGTCAAAGCGACATACCATGTCTTCGACCTAAAGGAGATGTTCTTCATCCTTCACAAATACCAAATGAAATTAAACCCTGAGCAAATGTGCTTTTGGCATTAGCTTGGGAAAATTCCTCGATTTTTTGGTCAACCAGCGAGGGATCAGAGCAAATCCCAAAAAGATTAAAGCTCTCCTTGATATGTAATCGCTGACGACGACCAAAGACGTACAGAGGCTCACTGAAAGAGTATTGGCCCTCAATCGCTTCGTGTCCCGAGCTACCGACAAGTGTCTCCCCTTCTTCAAACAGTTGAAGGAGAAACAAGTGGTAGACTGGATAGAAGAATGCGAGGCAGCCTTCCAATAGCTCAAACAGTATTTAGGGTCGCCGCCATTGCTTTCAAAACCTGAGCTAGGCGAATCTCTGTTGCTATAATTGGCCATCTCCAACATAGCGGTTAGCTCAGCCTTGATAATAGAGCATGGGGGAAAACAGTACCCAGTTTACTACGTCAGCAAAGCTTTAGTCCCGGCAGAAATGAGGCATCCTACCTTGGAGAAATTAGCTCTGGCTTTGGTCATCTCCTTCCAACACTTGCAGCCACATTTCCAAGCCCACACCATATTAGTCCTGACCGATCAACCACTACGATAGGTATTCTAGAAATCCAAAGCTTCGGGAAGACTAACCAAGTGGGCGATTGAGCTAAGCGAATTCGATATCAAATATCAACCTCGGACAACAATTAAAGGTCAAACAGTGGCAGACTTCCTTGTCAAGCTACCCCTAACGCCCGAGCAAACATTTAACCCATCCAGGGCAGAGCTCGTGCCGAATGACACGACTAACCAACAACCTACCGACATGTCCAATTCCCAGTCTTCTCCCGACCCATGCTCATGGACGCTTTACGTTGATGGCTCCTCCAATTCAAGCGGAGCAGGGATAGTCTTAGAGACCCCAGATTCTACATGTATGTAATATGCCTTAAGATTTGGATTTTAGGCCTCCAACAATACAGCGGAATATGAGGCATTGCTCGTTGGACTCAGGTTGGCACCAAACATGGGAGCTCCGCATCTTAAAGTCTTCAGCAATTCACAGTTGGTCAACCAAATAGCTGACGCGTACCAGGCCAAAAAAGAACGTATGAAAGCATACCTTCGAAAAGCCAAAGAGTTTATCGTCAGCTTTCTAAAATACGCCTAATTCCGCGAACCAAAAATTCAAAGGCTAACACGTTAGCAAAGCTCGCTACGGCAAATGAAGATGAAATCCCAAGATCCATTCCAATTGAATTCCTGGCCAAATCGAGCATCAATGAAGCCGACCTCACGGCCATTATCCCGACTCGCTCAGAAGCTACATGGATGGATTCGATCACTAAATATCTCGAAAATGGTGAGTTACCTGAAGATCGAACGGAAGCACGACGGTTGAAGATTAAGATTGCCCGATACACCATACTCAACGACATACTCTACAAGAAAGGATTCTACTTCCATACTTCAGATGAATCCAACCAGAAGAAGAAGAGTATGTCCTGAGGGAGATTGATGAGGGAATCTGCTGGAACCACTCTGGAGGATGAGCCTTAGCACACAAGGTTATTCGACGGGGTTATTATTGGCTGACCATCCAACACGACGCACGAAAGCTCGTTTGGAAATGTGACAAGTGCCAGCGATTTGTGAATGTACCTCGGAAACCGCCTAAAGATCTCACCCCTATGGCTAGACCATGGCCATTTGCCCAGTGGGGGATCGACATCATTAGTCCACTCCCCATCAGTAAAGGTCAAACCAAGTTCGTTGTGGTAGCTGTCGACTACTTTACAAAGTGGGCAGGAGCCAAACCACTAGCAAAGATAACCGAGCAAAGGATCATGGACTTTGTGTGAAAGAATATCATATATAGGTTCGGGATTCCTTGGACCATTGTCTTTGATAATGGTAAGCAATTCGATAACAAGCAATATCGGAGACGTGCAATAACCACGGAATTCGCAATGTCTACTCATCATCATGACATCCGCAAGCAAATGGACAAGTCGAAGCGGTTAACAAGATCATCAAGCATCACCTTCGAACCAAGCTTGAGAAGGCTAAAGGAGCATGGGCTGAGGAACTCCTCAAACTCCTCTAGGCATACCGAAATACCGCCTGAACAGCTATGAGGAGACCCCTTTCTCTTTAGCATATGCAGCAGAGGCATCACTCCCGTGGAGATCGGACTACTACAGCCCGAACGGACTCATTTGATGAACAAGCTAGTACCCAGCTTATGGCCCTCAGCCTCGACCTTCTCGAAGAACAAAGGGAACAAGCTCGGGTTCGGACTACTGTCCGTCAACAGCAATTGTCACGCTTCTATAATACTCGGGTCAAGGTTAGAAGGTTTCGAGTTAAAGATTTAGTTCTCTGAAAAACGTTCCAAAACACCAAGGAGATAGGATTAGGGACCTTAGGCCCAAACTGGGAAGGGCCTTATGTGATATCGAGCACCAGTGGCCTGCTTCATATCAACTAGAGGACCCTACTGGCTAGCTCCTCCCGCACCTGTGGAATGCCGAGCATCTGAAGATCTATTACCCTTAAGTTGGTCGGTACGACATTTACTATGCATCACTCAACTTTGAAACAAAAGTAATAAGAGCCCCGGCATACTACCTGACCTAGATCTAAGTTCTGAGCTAAATGTGACCATGATCTGACCTACTCAACGTTTGAATGATACCTGATTTATAATCTAAGTTCGGTTCGACCTACTCAAGCAATGTAAAAGAATACCCACATAACTTGGGAACTCATAATTCAAAGAGAAGTCTTCTAAGTAAGAAGTGTTTCATTAATGAGGCATGATTACATCGGTATTACATCGATTATGATTTTTTTTTTTTTAAAAGGTGTACATCGGTCCACAAATGAGTGAAGTTGGAGAAGGCAGAGGCAGATAATGCTTGGCGTGCTTGAAGTGCTTGAAGCTGAAAAAGGAAAAGGAAGATGGCGCTCGAAGTGCTTGAAGCCGAAAAAAGGAAAGGCATTGCAGGATGAAGGAAATAGTGCTTTGCAAAAACCGATCCTCAAACCTCGGCCTCGAGGGGCTACTCGGGAACCACCTCATCGCCCGATTGCCCGACCCAACCGATCCTCAAACCTCAGCCTCGAGGGGTTGCTCGGGAGCCACCTCATCGCCCGATTACCCGACCCATTAGAGCCCGACTCGGTCTAGTCAAAGCCGGACAGATCTAGCTTGGGGAAAGAATCCTTCATGGACTTGATGCACTCGGCTTAACCCTGGCGAAAGAGGTAATCTCTGTCGTCCGAATACGATTAGGAGGCTTTGAACTCCTCCACTGCATCCTTCCGAGCCAGCTAAGAGCAGCCTTTGTCCCGACCTTAAGCTCCTCAAGCTTGCCCGAGGTCTCCATGAGCTTACCCTGGCAATCCACGTACCAGGCCCGAGCCTCTTCCAGTTTCACCGCCATCTCAGCTTTCTCCACAGCAGCCACATCAAGGGCCACTGTTCACTCCCCAAGTATAGGGTTGTGATGTAGTAATAAACTCGGTAAGACCGAGGTCGAATCCACAGGGACTGAAACTTGTACGTTTCCTGAAACTAGGTAGAAATAGAACTAGCCTAAGATGCAATCTAAATCAAATATAAATTGATGAATAATGGTGAGAGATTAATGTAAAACTGAAGGAATTCAGAGGAAGGAAACTAGAGATTCAGAGGAAGGAAACTAGGGATTTAGAGGATCCACTTGTAGGGATCAGGGAGATCTTATGCCTGTATTAAGATTCATGGAAATCAAACTGAACCTACTTAATTTAGTTTTCATGTGATGAAAGGAATATGAATAAGAATGGATTCTATCATCAAACCATGCCCAGGAGACAGAGCAAACAACAGAATTAAACCAATTACCAACCAATCAGATGATTGTGAAGGTTAGGAAGGATACCGCCATCCAGCCATGCCCAGGAGACGATGGCGAACAACAGGGCTTCCTGACGTCACAATCAAAATATGGAAAAGGAAATACTTAAAGCCATTGCTAACCCATTGTAATGTCAGTCACAACAGGCCATTCGAGACTACAAATATTCTCATAATAAAATTAAATCAAAATTCAATTCGGTGTAACTAAAAGGCATAATAACAGTCTCCCATCACGCTACAGGCTTCACCTCTTAGCCCTAGCTAAGAGGTTCAGCCAGACATGAATGGCTTGAACTCAAATCAAATCAAAAGAAAAAGAAAATGAAAAATAAAAGAAAGTATAAAAAAGACTTATTATCTTTTCTCTCTCTCTCGTTTTCAGCATCCTTGTTCCAGCGAAAGCTTCCAGCCTTCATGCCACCCAACTGTCTTCACGTTTTCAGCCTCCACCCGCTCCCTGTCTTGAATGCTCCGCGTCCACGTTCTAGCCGACCTCTCTTTTCCTCCTCCCGCTCCCTAACGTCCCTCTCCCCCTTATAGGCTGGTGCGTAGGGGCGTGGAGAGGTTGAGTCCAAGAAGGAGTAGGCTGCGGAAGATTTATTTATGCAAGGCTGGTGCGTAGGGGCGTTTTGCAGCCAAGAAAATGGAAGAGAAAACTTCCACTTCCATCACATTCTTTCCAAATAAATGACGTCCCTTGGGAAATCTCTGGACGAGATACACGATGGATGGTTTGGATCATGCCTCTGATCAGCTATGGTGGGCAAGAACCGCACGAAAAACCCGAGTTTTCCGGACGCAAAAACAGAGTAGCGTCATTTGACGCTGTGACAATGGTGGAGCCCACTTCACTGTTTTTCTGGGAAATCCAAGCCATCCATTGGATTCAGGACGAAAAACTGTTCAGGAAGGGATGGTTTTGGTTAGATTTCAGTGTGGCCCACAAGCTGGTTCAGTCCACCGTCCATCTTCCGTTCGATCTTTTTTTTACACGTGTGTGCATAATGGGACGAAAAGGACATCTAGGTGAGGGTTACGCCCCACCTATTGATCGAGTGGACGGTCCAGATTATCAGAATACCCGATGGGTGGGGCCCACAATTAAAGCCCGGAAGATACTTCGAAGACGCTGTTGCGTCTCTTTTTTTTTTGCGGAATTCATCGGTCAGCGCAACGCTGACCGATTTGAATTCTTGTGGTGCGCGACCAGTGTACGTGCACGTTGTGCACACAGTGTACATGTGAGGTCCACTGTAATGTTTCACTGAATCCGCTCCGTCCATCCTGTTTTTCATATAGTTTAAGGGGTTGAGAACAAAATTGGAGCACATCCAGAGATTAGGTGGGCCCCACTTGAGGTTTTAAGGGGTTGATCTATCCGTCGGGCCACTTCCACAGCGATCCAATGGCTGATTTTTTATTTGTACGGCTTATTTAAGGTCTTTAGTCCATATATAAAGTTTCGAGCTGAACGGATGGTGGGAATGCTGTGATCTTGCATTCTGCTTAACTTTCAGGCCGCTTGAGCTTCAGTTTCTCGATTTTCGCGGACTCCTGGTGTATAATTCCATCGCTCTTGGTCTCCTAGAGTCCATTCCTTGCCTTGGTGCTTCTGGAGCGTCAAATCCATGCATTTACCACCCTTTTTCAGTCCAGGCTCTTAAACACACCCTGCATTACAAACACGATTAAATCAGCCATTAAACGGTATTATGTTTGTAGATCCAAGTAATAACTGGGGTCTAATATGCAATATTTGACCCTTAACACAACCCCCAACCAGCATCTTGCTAGTCCCGAGCAAGGTATGCGAAAAATAAGTTGAGAATTACAAGACAATTTCTATAAACTCAAGAGATTTATGAAAACAATTCAGATACTCGAATTCTAAGATTCATGAATGTTGGCATTACTTTCTCCTGAAATCAAGCTCATGGTAAACTTCATAATCAAGCTCAAATATTAATCCATTAATTAGAACGATTCTAAATATTGAATTCCATGGGTGTATCGTGTAATATCGGCTTAACGTTATTAAAATTCACTTCTCTAATTCAGGATATCATTGGTAACCATAAGAGAATTCATGATAACCAACACCTAAACCAAAGCTTGATTCATTCTTCCAGCTTTTAATGATTTTCACACTATGTCCACTTTTTAAAAGTACAGCCAAGGAGGAGAATCGAATCTACACCTATAGGGAGCAAACCTATGGTAAAGACCGGTCGCCAAAAAGTTCATGGATGTCAACCTTGGGGAATCGAATCTACACCTGTAGGGAGCAAACCTATGATGAAAACCATTCGCCCAATCTTTTCAATTTCTCAAGTTGGTTCCTTTCAAGCTTAGTGATCACCAAATTAATCCTTCAATATCGAATGAAACCTTAATGTGTAAGTGAGATATGACATGTGAAATTATGATTCAATCAATGTTTAAAACTTCTAATCATGGATTAATAATTCAAACTTAGCTGTGAAATTTAATAGATAACTGAATCCAAGAGTCATAAAGTACCAACATCCCGCATCTTGAAATTCTAAGTGCCCTAGATGGCCGTCAAAATCACTTCGAATTCATCAAAAATCCTGAGAAATTAAAAATTTTCACAACTTTTGCTCAAGACCAAGAAAACACTGATTAGGAAACCTAATCTCCCACCCCCAACCAAAAATCTACATTGTCCTCAATGTAAAAGAAATAAGCATGCAATGCACATGAGACAAAATAAGTAAATGAGAAGTGATAGGAAGATAATACCTGAAAGAATCAAGAGGCTTTCCATAGCTATTTATGTAAAAGGGGGTCAGTACAAGAGAGAAACCAACAAAAGTAAAGACAAAATCCTACCTATACCACTTTCGCAGGTGCTCTCGATTGCATTTAGCATATGCAACAAGCCTTTAAACCCCTAGATTGCCCCTAGTGGACAAGTTGTAGTCTCATGAGGGTTTGCAGTAATGTTACCCACAAACATTGGACTAACTAATAAACGAAATGAAATGAAGAGCTGGGTTGCCTCCCAGGAGCGCTAAGTTTACCTTCTTCAGCCAGACAAATAAAGCAGCTACCCTAGTCCTATGAAAGCGATAAACTTACCTGTACCTCCATCAGACTAGGAGATCAATCCTGGTAAACAGGAGCAGTCAGGGGCATGGACATGTCCTCTGAATCAAATTTCTCGACAAATGGTTTCAATCGTTGTCCATTGCCTGTAAACTCCTTGCCATTGTCGGGATCTCTTATCTCAACGGCCCCATGAGGAAAGACAGTAACAACAATGTAAGGGCCAGTCCAACGAGATCGAAGCTTACCCGAAAAGAGATGTAATCGAGAATTGTACAAAAGGACCTTCTGACCAGGCGTGAATGATTTTCACAAAATGTATTGGTCATGAAATGCTTTCATCTTGTCCTTGTAAATTCTCGAATTATCGTACACATTATTCCGGATTTCTTCAAGTTCATTCAATTGAAGTTTGCGTAGCGAGCCAGCGTTGTCCAGATTGAAATTAAGATTTTTGATCGCCCAGTACGCTTTATGTTCCAGCTCCACAGGCAAGTGACAAGCCTTCCCATAGACAAGTCTAAAGGGAGACATTCCAATAGGGGTTTTAAATGCAGTACAGTATGCCCATAAGGCATCGGTCAATCGAATTGACCAATCCTTACGATCAGGGTTGATCGTCTTCTCCAAGATGTGTTTAATTTCCCTATTAGAAATCTCGGCTTGCCCACTTGTCTGTGGGTGGTACGGGGTGCTCACCTTATGAGAGATACTGTATTTCTTCATTAAGCTCTCAAATGGTTTATTGCAAAAGTGTGAGCCCCCATCACTAATGATGGCTCGAGGCGTTCCGAATCGAGAAAGGATGTTTTCTTTTAGGAATTTAATAACCGTGCGATGGTCATTAGTTCGACACGGAATCGCTTCGACCCATTTAGTGACAAAATCCACGGCGAGCAAAATGTATAAATTTCCAAACGATTGGGGGAATGGTCCCATGAAATCGATGCCCCAGCAATCAAATGCTTCAATGATAAGGATGGGATTCAAAGGCATCATATTTCGTCGGGACAATGCTCCCAATTTCTGATAACGCTCACAAGCTTTGCAAAACTCATGAGTGTCCCTAAACATAGTGGGCCAGTAAAAGCCACACTGCAGAATCTTGGCCGTGGTCTTTTTAGCAGAAAAGTGACCACCACAGCTTGAGAATGACAAAAGGAGAACGCTCTGATGCTCATCGTCCGGTACACATCTCCTTAGGATTTGGTCCGGTAATATTTAAATAAGTAAGGATCATCCTAAAAAGTTACGCACCTCGGTGAAGAATTTCTTCTTATCTTACGAGGTCCAGTGTCGGTATGACACCTATAGCAAGATAATTAGCAATATCGAAACCAAGGTGAATGGGAGACTCGAACAATTGTTCATCGGGAACATGTCATTGATATGAGTCGTCTCAAGGGACTCAGAGGTATTAAGGCGAGAAAGGTGATCGGCCACTACGTTCTCTACTCCCTTTTTATCTTTAATTTCCAAATCAAATTCTTGGAGTAGAAGGATCCATCGTATCAAACGGGGCTTAGAATCATTCTTCGAAAGAAGATACTTAAGTACCGCATGATCTGTGTAGATAATAATCTTGGATCCGATCAGTAGGACCTAAATTTGTCCAAGGCGAACACTACAGCTAAGAGTTCCTTTTCTGTAGTCGAGTAGTTCACCTGGGCAGAATTTAAAGTTCTACTTGCGTAATGAATGATGTAGGGCCTCTTATCTTTTCTCTGGCCTAGGACCGCCCCAAGAGCATAATCAGAAGCGTCGCACATAGGCTCAAAAGGAAGGCTCCAGTTGGGTGGCTGCATGATAGGTGCAGTGGTTAACGTGCCCTTAAGCTTGGTGAAAGCTTCCTGGCATTGCTCAGTCCACTCGTACGGAGCATCCTTTTGAAGAAGATTACATAAAGGACGAGAGAGGAGACTAAAGTCCTTTATGAATCGCCTGTAAAATCCTGTGTGTCCTAAGAAGGATCGCACGTCTCTGATGTTTTTGGGTGGAGGTAGGTTAGAGATAAGATCGATTTTTGCCTTATCTATCTCGATTCCTTTGGACGAGATGATATGCCCAAGGACAATTCCCTTCTGAACCATGAAATGGCACTTCTCCCAATTAAGTACCAAGTTCTTTTCTTCACATCTTTTCAGCACACATTTAAGACTTTTCAAGCACTTGCTGAAAGATGGACCGTAAACAGAGAAATCGTCCATGAAGACCTCTAGATATTGCCCTATCATATCAGAAAAGATACTAAGCATACATCGCTGAAAGGTGGCAGGGGCATTACATAGTCCGAATGGCATCCTTCGATAGACAAAGGTGCCGTAGGGACATGTAAATGTGGTCTTTTCCTGGTCTTTAGGGGCTATCTCTATCTGGTTGTAGCCCGAATACCCGTCAAGAAAACTGTAATAGGAATGACCAGCTAACCTTTCCAGGATCTGATCAATGAATGGTAAAGGAAAGTGGTCTTTCCTCGTGACGGTATTCAACTTCCTGTAGTCAATGCACATTCTCCAACCAGTAGTGACTCTAGTTGGCACGAGTTCATTATTAGCATTGGCTACGATGGTGATTCCGGACTTCTTAGGGACCACTTGAGTTGGACTCACCCATTGACTATCAGATATAGGGTATATAATACCCACGTCCAATAGTTTGAGAACCTCGGCTTTAACCACTTCCTTCATGTTTGGATTTAGTCTACGTTGTGGTTGCCGAGCGGTTTTTGCATTATCCTCAAGATATATGCGGTAAGTACAAATCGAGGGATCGATTCCCTTAAGGTCCGCTATCGTCCATCCCAGGGCTCCTTTATGCTAAATGAGAGTAGATATGAGCATACTCTCTTATTCTTTCTCCAGGTGGGCAGAGATCACCACCGGGTATGTCTCATCTCGACCTAAATAGGCATATTTTAAATCAGAGGGCAAAGGTTTTAGGTCAAGCTTCGGTGGCTTGAGATTAGACGGTAGAGGCACTACATTGGTTTGTGGCAATTCTTCAAATTGTGGCCTCCACCGGTTAACTTCAAGTACCAGTGCAGTATCAAGCAAGGCGCACGTCTCCCTAATCATGTCATCATCAAAATCATGGGAGTGGGCCAGGCATGTCTCCAGATGGTCAGAGGATAAGGTCAGCGGTGTCGTATCTTCCACGAAAGAGTCAATCATGTTAATGTCGTGGAAATCGTCATTATCCTCTGAGTTACTGCCGTTATTGAAAAAATGTTTGACTCCAATGTCAAATTTCCAAAAGACATAGTCATGACACCATTCCTGCAATTGATAATTGCATTTGACGTGGCAAGGAATGGGCGACCAAGAATGACGGGAATCTGAGTGCTCATGTTATTGATGGGTTCTGTGTCCAGGATGATAAAATCTACAGGGTAGTAAAATCTATCGACCTGGACTAACACATCCTCAATTATCCCTCTTGGTACATGAACAGAGCGATCAACAAGTTGTAGTGTGGTTATGGTGGGTTTTAATTCACCTAAACCTAACTGTTTGTATACCGAGTAGGGAATCAGATTTACGCTCGCTCCTAAGTCAAGAAGTGCGTGATCAATTCAATGGTTCCCGATTACACATGATATGGTTGGGCTACCGGGATCCTTAAATTTCTGTGGTACGTCTTGCTTCAGGATGGCACTCACTTTCTCAGTCAAGAAGATTTTCTTTTGAATAATTTTCCGTCTTTTGGTCGTGCATAAGTCTTTCAGAAATTTGGCATATGAAGGAATCTGTTTCACGACATCAAGTGGAGGAATGTTAACTTTCACTTGTTTCAACACCTCTAGGATATCTTGAGAGTTAGAGAGAGGTTTTGGTGAAGCCAACCATTGGGGGAATGGAGCAACTGGCTTCTCTAGAAGTTCCGGTTCTAATTTTTGTGGGGCATCACTAACTCCATCATTGTTGTCCTCTTCTGGTTCTTGAGGCTTTTCGAGCTTAACCGGAAGAGTTTTATTAATGATCTTTCCACTCCTAAGAGTGGTGATGGATTTAGCGTGCCCCATCTGATTTGAAGAACTGGGATCATTAATCTCGTACTGCGGTTTAGGATTGGGGAGAGGTTGTGCAGGAAGCATCCCCTTTTCTATAACCGTCATACGAGAATCTATCTTTTGCATAAAATCTGTAATTCCCCGCATAGCCTGAGCCAGCTCTTGAATGGAATTTTGAACCGGTTCCTCTTGAGGTTTCACTTGATTTGGATTTTGATTGAAGAAACCTGGAGGAGTAGCCGTTTGTCCATTCCTCTAACTAAAGTTTGGATGATTTTTCCAACCAGGATTGTATGTATTGGAGTTAGATCCAATAAAAGGTCTTTGATAGTTGTTTACGGCATTAGCTTGTTCATTCAATACTCCTCGAAAGGCGGGTATTATAGGACAATTTTCAGTTGTATGAATGTTGCAATCACAGATGCCGCAAACAATTTCATTAACCTTATCCTTCTTTCCTTCCATGGCCTCAACTTTCCTTATGAGCATAGTCACTTTACACTTAAGATCATCCTCTTCTTTCAAGAGATATAATCCACCTTTCTCCTTTAATTGAGTCGGCCTAGACGTGGTGTTCGCCATTGGGTAATAGTCCCATGATTGTGTTTTTTCAGCGAGACTATCGAGGTAATCCCATACCTCGTCAACATCTTTATTAATGAACTCTCCATTACACATTGTCTCGACCATTTGACGCATGGAAGATGTCAGTCATCATAGAAAAAATTTGTAATGCGCCACGTTTCAAATCCGTGTTGTGGGCATGAACTGACCAAATCTTTGAACATTTCCCAACATTGGAAGAATGTTTCTTCTTCCTTTTGGGCAAAGTTCATGATTGCTTTTCTGAGGGTAATCGTTTTATGATGTGGGAAGAATTTTTTTATGAATTCCCTCTGCATGTCGTTCCATGTGCCAATGGATCTAGGACGCAGTGAATGTAACCACGTCTTAGCTTTCTCTTTTAAGAAAAAAGGAAAGAGTTTCAGCCTGACTGTATCCTCAGATACATTAGGAAAACATAATGTAGCCATAATCTTATCGAATTCTTTCAAATGTAAATATGGACTTTCTGATTCAAGTCCATGGAATTTGGGAAGGAGTTGGATAACTCCTGGCTTGATGTCCATTTGTCCTGTGTTTTAAGGAAAAATCATGCATGAGGGCATACTCACTCCCGCCGGTTGTAGATAATCTCGTAAAGTACGAGGCGGGGGTGCCTGATGCACTTCATTCTCATCTTAGGTATCCTCCACCCTGGGTGGGGGTAGAGGAGGTTGGTCTTCAGCCATAACTTCAGTTAACTCAGGGGATTTCGAGCGGTGTCTAGTCCTGCGATGGATAGTCAACCCCTCAACCAATCCTCCTTCAGTCAAGAGACGTCGAGTGTTGTCACGGGCCCACTTGGGCATGAAACACTCGCAGCCCTCAATCAAATTCAAAGCCTAATCCTAAGAAAGAAAAGAAAATCTAGAAAGAATGAGAGAGAGAGTTGGAAAGAAATTACCAAATTGAAGCCCCTAAGTTAAGGACCTGCAAAAGAAAACAAACAAGTTAGTTCTAAAGAGAATGTCTAGAATTAGAAAATCCTTAAAAAGGAGGATAGAAGTAAACTAGTTTCTAAAAAGAAAAAAAAAATAAATTAAAAAGAGATATGAAAAATAGAAAGTAGAGAGAAAGAACTTACCGAATTAGAAATTTCTATCTTAAAGGCCTACACAATAAGAAAGTTAGTTTCTAAAAAAATTTTAAAAATAAATTAGGACACAAATTAGATTCTAAAATTAGAAAGTTACCAACAATAAAAGTAGAAAGTTAATTTCTAAAAAGGGAAAGGAATAACCTAGTTTCTAAGAATAAACTATTTCCTACAGATGGGAGGATACTAGAATTAGAAAATTTCTAAAATTCAAACCCTAATTCTAAAAATAGAAAAATTAGAGAAATTAGAAAAGGATTACCAATTTAGAAGTTTATGTCAGGATCCTACAAAACAGGAAACAAGTTAGTTCTAAAAATCAAATAGAAATAAAAATCTAAAACTAAAGTTAGTAAAATCCTAATCTCAAACTAATTCTAAAACTAATTAATTTCAAAGAATCGTAACCGTCAGTCCCCGGCAATGGCGCCAAAAACTTGTTCACTCCCCAAGTATAGGGTTGTAATGTAGTAATAAACTCGGTAAGACCGAGGTCGAATCCACAGGGACTGAAACTTGTACGTTTCCTAAAACTAGGTAGAAATAGAACTAGCCTAAGATGCAATCTAAATCAAATATAAATTGATGAATAATGGTGAGAGATTAATGTAAAACTGAAGGAATTCAGAGGAAGGAAACTAGGGATTCAGAGGAAGGAAACTAGGGATTTAGAGGATCCACTTGTCGGGATTAGGGAGATCTTATGCCTGTATTAAGATTCATGGAAATCAAACTGAACCTACTTGATTTAGTTTTCATGTGATGAAAGGAATATGAATCAGAATGGATTCTATCATCAAACCATGCCCAGGAGACAGAGCAAGCAACAGAATTAAACCAATTACCAACCAATCAGATGATTGTGAAGGTTAGGAAGGATACCGCCATCCAGCCATGCCCAGGAGACGATGGCGAACAACAGGGCTTCCTGACGTCACAATTAAAATACGGAAAAGGAAATACTCAAAGCCATTACAAACCCATTGTAATGTCAGTCACAACAGGCCATTAGAGACTACAAATATTCTCAAAATAAAATTAAATCAAAATTTAATTTAGTGTAACTAAAAGGCATAATAACAGTCTCCCATCACGCTACAGGCTTTACCTCTTAGCCCTAGCTAAGAGGTTCAGCCAGACATGAATGGCTTGAACTCAAATCAAATCAAAAGAAAAAGAAAACGAAAAATAAAAGAAAGTAAAAAAAAAAGACTTATTATCTTTTCTCTCTCTCGTTTTCAGCATCCTTGTTCTAGCCAAAGCTTCCAGCCACGTCCAGCCTTCGTGCCACCCAACTGTCTTCACGTTTTCAGCCTCCACCCGCTCCCTGTCTTGAATGCTCCTCGTCCACGTTCCAGCCGACCTCTCTTTTCCTCCTCCCGCTCCCTGATGTCCCTCTCCCCCTTATAGGCTGGTGCGTAGGGGCGTGGAGAGGTTGAGTCCGAGAAGGAGTAGGCTGCGGAAGATTTATTTACGCAAGGCTGGTGCGTAGGGGCGTTTTGCAGCCAAGAAAACGGAAGAGAAAACTTTCACTTCCATCACATTCTTTCCAAATAGATGACGTCCCTTGGAAAATCTCTGGACGAGATACACGATGGATGGTTTGGATCATGCCTCTGATCAGCTATGGTGGGCCAGAACCGCACGGAAAACCTGGGTTTTCCGGACGCAAAAACAGAGTAGCGTCATTTGACGCTGTGACAATGGTGGAGCCCACTTCACTGTTTTCTGGGAAATCCAAGCCGTCCATTGGATTCAGGACGAAAAACTGTTCAGGAAGGGATGGTTTTGGTTAGATTTCAGTGTGGCCCACAAGCTGGTTCAGTCCACCGTCCATCTTCCGTTTGATCTTTTTTTACACGTGTGTGCATAATGGGACGAAAAGGATATCTAGGTGAGGGTTACGCCCCACCTATTGATCGAGTGGACGGTCCAGATTATCAGAATACCCGATGGGTGGGGCCCACAATCAAAGCCCGGAAGATACTTCGAAGACGCTGTTGCGTCTCTTTTTTTTTGCAGAATTCATCGGTCAGCGCAACGCTGACCGATTTGAATTCTTGTGGTGCGCGACCAGTGTACGTGCACGTTGTGCACACACAGTGTACATGTGAGGTCCACTGTAATGTTTCGCTGAATCCACTCCGTCCATCCTGTTTTCCATATAGTTTAAGGGGTTGAGAACAAAATTGGAGCTCATCCAGAGATTAGGTGGCCCCCACTTGAGGTTTTAAGGGGCTGATCTATCCGTCGGGCCACTTCCACAGCGATCCAATGGCTGATTTTTGATTTGTACGGCTTATATAAGGTCTTCAGTCCATATATAAAGTTTCGAGCTGAACGGATGGTGGGAACGCTGTGATCTTGCATTCTGCTTAACTTTCAGGCCGCTTGAGCTTCAGTTTCTCGATTTTCGCGGACCCCTGGTGTATAATTCCGTCACTCTTGGTCTCCTAGAGTCCGTTCCTTGCCTTGGTGCTTCTGGAGCGTCAAATCCATGCATTTACCACCCTTTTTCAGTTTAGGCTTTTAAACACACCCTGCATTACAAACACGATTAAATCAGCCATTAAACGGTATTATGTTTGTAGATCCAAGTAATAACTGGGGTCTAATATGCAATATTTGACCCTTAACAGCCACCCTCGTAGCCCTTAGCTCGGCCTCTGCGGCCTCAACATGAGCCTTCGACTAACCCACCTTTTGGTCAACCCCATCCACTAGCTCACACATCCGAGCAAACTCGGAGCGCACCTTCAGCACAGACGTAGCGAACTACAACCAAAGCAAAGAAAAGAAGTTAGGCACAAGCGAGAGAGAGAGAGAGAGGGAGAGGGGGGGCGGGGGGAGAACACAGATTTGAAGGGTATCTTACCTCAAGAAGGCCCGTCGCCACGTGGGCCAGAGTTGAGTCCACAAGGGAGTCAAACAAATTGTTGAACTCTGCCTCCAGCGTATGGCGGTCCGCCCAAGGGAGGATCTTCTCGACGATCTAGCGGAGACTCCATGGGTGAGCTACCCCCTCAGCGTCCGAAGATCGAGCCTCAGCAGGAAGCTCGGTGGCCCCTTGTACTTCAACAGGAGTAACCTCTTCCGGGACGACTGTCCCTGTCGCTCCAGCAGCTCCAAAGGAGCTTCCACCTCCATACCCTCTCCTTCTACCTCTATTACGATAGGACAGGAGTGGCCGACCTTCCCCTTTCTCATAGAGAAGGCCTTGACCTTCTTCTTCTTCGACACTGCCGTCTCATCCCTGGCAGGAGGGGCGCGGAGTTTGGAAAGGCCGGAGCACAAGACGAGCTTCAGGCATCTCTGCATTCAACAAGCAAAAAAGAAATGTCGGCGAACTCTACAAAAGAGATACCCAAGTACAATAGCTCGAAATTAGGTCTTATCCAGTGGCTCACCGGTAAGAGCGAAGTATAAGCCTGATTGAAGGAGTAGCTCGGGTTGAAGCAGAACCCTCCAAGACCTTTTCTCCCAAGGGAGCGCTCTCGCCGCCTTGATCCGAGCAAGCGCTCCGCCGTCAGCCAGAGGAACTTGCTTGGGGACGACTGCACCAAGAAAAAAAAAAACACACACACACACATCATCATCCACAGCACGATCGAAAGCCAACCAATTCGAAAGGGCTAAATATGGCTATCTGAGAAATGTATGCCTACGTCAGAGAATGCGATAGGGACCTGATGCTGATCTAAAGGCAGATCGGCTACCTCCTAACACCCGGAAGCCCAGAACCATCTGTCCCTCTAGTTCTTATTGGACATCGGTGGGTCGGTAATAAGGCTCCCCCCAGTTCTTCGCCAAGCAGAAAAATAATGTCAGACGGGCTGACTATGGTTCGGCTTAACTTGGTACAAGTGGAGGAATTCCTCCACCATTAGCTCGGGCTGTTCTAACTCGGCCCATAGGACAATGCAGCTGATCAACGCCCTCCAACCATTAGGGATCATCGACCAAGTTCAGTCGAGCAAGCAGTCTCCTTACCACTCGCTGCAGAAGAAGTCACAGGCCGCACTGTCCGGCAAGGGAAGTCGCATCATCACCAACTCAGGTATGTGGTACCCGAGCCTTATCCGATCTAGATCCTCGGCAATGAGAGAGGAAGGCACCGAACCCCCCATCCCGTCGTCGTCAAACCCTTCAGGGTCATCCCCGACAGCGGAATTAAGCTCCGCATCCAGCGGCCTTTCTGCCGAAGACGGTTCGGTGGCTCGGGATGCCAAGAAATCAACATTCTCCAGCATCCTCAATGACGATGGTGGATTCGACATAACTTGAAGTTACCAGACCTACTGTCATTGCCGAAAACCCCCTCCCATGAACTAACGGAATCCAACATTGCAGTCGTTGAAAGGACAAAGAAATGAGGAGAGGGAAAACAGATGATCAGAAGCTCACTGGAGCGATAAGTCCGTCCAGAATGTCAATGACCGCAGGCGTTTGGGCAGAGACGACTGGAAGAAAATGAAAAATGCAAATGGGGACGACCGAGCGCTAGGGCTTCCCTTATATAGGGAAGCCACGTGGTATCGATTAAGCACGACCATTAATTAGGGTCGCACAACGTCCCCTTGACTTCCCCCCTACGAACACGTGGCGTGACCCCACACGCTGCTCGACCCCACTATCGAGTACAGAGCCACATGTCGTGCTCTCATTCGACTGTCACCAAAACAGCGGCCTGACGCACCACGTGACCTCGAACCCCGAAACAACATGTTGTGTCCATTACTAACATGCCTCGCGCACTGTGCTAACTGCCACTCCTGGCATTAATGACATTATGACCCGACCTAAGTCTGACCTACAACCGGATCTGACTTACTCCTCAAACCCCTTCGTGACTGGCTTGAAGAGTAAGGGGGGCTTACTGTTGGGTGTAAAAATAGTTAAGTCGGATAGGTCGACTTATGGAATGAACCAACTCTACAAAACAACACGGGCTCTCGAAATCTGAGCCAATAAGGGCCTATACATCCAAGAACAGGCTGACCTTCAAGGGAGTCGACACAGCCGTAAGGACCCTTAAAGAGTGTAACTATAAACTCACTCATATGGCCAATTGCCGACCAAGCCCATAGATCGGCAATAGATGATCCCAAAATACGACCCTTAATCAGCAACATAGCTCAGCTATAGCTCGGTAATGACTCAGCTATAGCTCGATAATAGCTCGGCTATAAATCAATGAAGTAGTTACCCATTGTAGTTTATCCACGGATCAAGCAGTCCGATAATATCTCCAACGGCCCAAAGATCTCTCCCAGGATCTTCGGAAGATAAGATCAAATCCCAAAAGCTTCGGGATTGAGGTAAAATCTCTATATACATCCCGGATCTGAGTGGAATCCCCTCTGAATTATCAGGAAAGGCTCCTCACAACACTCATATTCTATTCCTATAAATAGAGGCTGGTGACTCTTTTCCAATAAATCATCCCCTTCCAAAGACCCGGAGTCCTGACTTAAGCATCGAAGGGTCCCCTGCATTAGCCAGGGTCCCCTTTGTTCTTCCTTTTCACTTGTGCAGGTCCAGGAGGGTCAATCAAGGGAGGTCTACCAGAAAATTGCATCAACAGACAAACTTTGCAAAAGAGTAGTTTATTGAAATAGATATTAGGGATCAATGATTCTGTGGTCCAGATTGATGAAGTGATGAAATAGTGTGACCAGCCATGGATGGATTACACAGGAAGAGTTCGAAGAATAAAATATCATAACCCTTCATCTGTATCTTAGATAGATAGACTGTCAAGAAATGATTGTAGGGTCTGGATCTTCCATTATTGAGGATTTCATTGGCGTTTCACATCTACTGCAAGGTCTATCAAGGTCAGTATTTGGCATAACAACTAGGGCTGAAAGTGGGGCGGGTTGGTGCTCAAACCTAGCCCAACCCAAGGTTCCTAAACCTCATCCCTAACCCAACCCAACCCAACCTCAGGTTGGGAATTCTCAACCCAAGCCCAACCCAAGCGGGCTCAGTCGGGTGGATACATGCTAATATTTTTGTTATTAAATTTATCTATTATATTTCAATACAAATCTTATTTTTTATATCTATGATTTTATTAATTATATTCATAGTTATTTATCGTAAAGAACTTCATTTTTTCTAAACCAAAAAGCTAAAATATAGGACAACTACTCCTTTAAACGTGAAGTCGTATTGTGTAGCACGCAATCTATTTAGGAGAGAGAAATCTAGCATATCTTGTTAGCTTGAGTCATTGGAAATGACATGGACCAATGAGACCTGACGGCACTGGAATTTCCAGTGCCTTCAACACAGACAATCCACACTCAATTATAATTTATAAGTAACTTATATATCGATCAGGTTCGGGTTGGGTCGGGCAACCCAAGGCCTCAACCCAAGCTCAACCCAAGTTTTATCAGGTCGGTGTTTGTATAGCCCAATCCTAAGACCAAACCCGAAACATCCTGCATGAGCCCAACCCAAGGTCAGGTCAGTCATGAGTCGGTCCAGTTGAACCCGCCCAACTTTCAGCCCTAATAACAACCATGTCCCACATGTAGAATTTTCTTCCTAAGTAGATTTAAGTGTTGGCACATTCGTCTAAATCTGGGTTTCCTTTACCCGAAGAAGATCGGGCCAGCGCATCATTAGCTGCCACAGGTTCATGTAAGAAAATAAAAAAGAAAGATGAGTTGCAACCGGCCGGCTGTGGGTTAACCTACATGACCCATTTATGTTGGTCCTTAATATGAAATTTCAAGATTAACTGGTAATAAAAGTTCCCAAGGAAAAGAGCAAATTGTATTGCTCCTCTCTAACAACTGGCACTTCGAAAATCAAAATTAACTAAAGCTCTTGCTCTGCATAATTATTTGACCTAATGACTTGATCAACAGGATGCAGATTAGCTACTGAACTTGACAGTAGTGAGTCTCGCTACTGAAGTGACGTCACCACATTATGTGAGCTCCACCATGAAGTATGTGTTATATCCACACCATCCACACATTTGGAGAGATCATTTTAGAGCATGATCCAAAAAATGAGGCAGATCCAAAGTTCAAGCGGACCCCGCCATAGAAAAAAGGTGGGATTGAACGCCTACCATTAAAAACTTCTTTGGGCCACGGAAGTTTTCGATCAAGCTTATATTTATGTTTTCCCTTATTCCATATCTATGTTAACTTATAAATAGGTTGGATCTCAAATAAACATCACTTCTTGACAGAACCTAGGAAGTTTTCAATGGTGGACGTGACTATCCCCACTCATTTCTGTGGTGGGTCCCCTTGAACTTTGGACTTGCCTCATTATTTGTATAATGCCCTAAAATGATCTCTCCAAATGGATGGATGGTGTGGATACAAAACATGCATCATGGTGGGCCCAAAAAATATGGTGACGTCACTTCAGTAGCCACTCGCTAATGGCGGGTTCAGTAGCTGATATGGGTCCTGATCAACAGGCCATGGCACGTAAATAGATGTTGACACAAGCATGCCACATGGGCACGTTTACAATGAAAACGTGTTCATGCGAAGTGAAGGCGGAAACTACAATAAAAAGAGAGGTTGGAGCATTTTCTTTACGCCACGTCAGGCAATTCCCGTTTCCGAGTAACCGGAGCGGATTAGCTGTTCTCAGGTGACACCACGGTGTGTTAACTTAACCGTGTAAGCCCACATTAATGTATTTTATTATTATTATTTTTTATCTATGTTGTTTATATGTTTTTCCATCTCATTTATCCCAAACTTTAAGAAGAGGCGCACACCACTGCAAATATGAATGACCATTAAAAGATTTTTGTGGGCCACAAAAGTTTTTTTTATCAATCGATCTTTATATTTCACCTTTATCCAGGTCTTTTTAACATTATCAACAGGTTGGATGTAAAATAAACATTAAGGAAACCTTACGATGGCCCTTTGTAAATTTTAATGGTGTGGCACTCAATCACCACTCTTTCCGGTGGTCTAGTGCACCTGAAATTTGGATCTGCATTATTTTTCTGCACATCCTAACTTGGGATGGAGAAACAAATGGATGGCGCCGATATACAACACGTCATCACGGTAAGGGTAACACCCACTGAGATGTTACCAGGGGTAACAACTAATCCGCTCTCCCAGTAGGCCAAAAATCATTAGTTCGGAGGCAAGAAGAAAGACGAGGAGGAAACTCACATTTCCTTTACCACTTCTGGCATTCCATCCAGAGGGTGCAAATTCAGAACGAAAACCAGACCACTCGCTGAGGCTGGCCTTCCCCAGGATGACAGCACCAGCCTTCCTCAGCCTCTTCACCACGCCCGCGTCTCGAGGAACGACCGAGCCGAGCAAGGCCAGTGAACCTGCGGTGGTGTTGAGTCGATCGGCTGTGGCAATGTTGTCCTTGAGTAGGATGGGGACGCCGTGCAGCAGGCCCTTGGAGCACTTCCCCTCCCTCCTTTCCAGATCTGCCACGTCAGCCTGGTGGAGCGCATCTGGGTTTATCTCAATGACAGCACGTAGGATGGGGTTAAGGATCCGAATCTGATCGAGGTATAAGAGGACGAGTTGCCTGGAGCTGAGCTTCTGCTGCTGGAATGCCACCTGGATGTCATGGACTGTTGCTTCTTTGATGTTGAAGCCTTGATTACATGGAAGCAGAAGCAGAAGCAGCAGGAAGAGGAACGATGATACTGATGGTGATGGCAAGGAGAGGACTGTCATGGCTTTGGTGCATATACTGTTTCTTTAGACACTCTCCTTGTCTAGTAATCAACGCTGGATTATGTATGGCCACCGTTAATAGAGTTAGCAACCTACAGGAGGCCACACGGGTGATGCATTTGGGGCATTTCTCAGGTTGGTGGCATGGGCGACATGTCCTACTCGTAGTATAACCTGTCACAGGCGCGCTGTGCATGTACGAAAAAGTTGAATGGCCAGTAACGACTGCCCGAGGATTGTGCTTATCTTTTGTCTAGTAATAATAACCTCACAAGGAGGGACCACCCGAGGAATGTGCTCGATCTTGCAAGCATTAGCCATTTCTAGCATGCCTTGCTTTGCCCGTGACATCAGCGTTCCCTAGAGCTCAATGTCATTACTGGAGTGCTTGAGTGCTTTCTGTTGTATTTTATTTTTAAAATTTTTTTTAAATATTTTGGTTTCCTTCAGTAATTTAAAATTTGTGCTAGTTGATTTTGTGGTGTGAGTGTAGTCCGCATTAGATTTCTCTAAAAAACTTTTCTTGTATATAAGAAAAGCTTTATCTAAGAACTTGATCCCCATTCGTAAATATGTGAATTTGGTCCCATGGAGGGCTATGTCTTTAGCTCTAATCGGTTATTGCATCTTGACAATCGATTGCTCTAGAAATCTATTGCACTTGGGACATCCTTCAAAGAGAACAAATTCGATTTCAAGCTAAGTGATTCATGTCATGCCTAGGTTAAATTCTATAAGTTTATTATCCCAATTTTTCTATTTTCTTTTTAGTGCTCAATCTTGCAAGCATTTGCCATTTTGGCATGCCTTGCTTCTCTCTTGAAGCCATGAGTGCATCAGCATTCCCTAGAGCTTGACTCAGAAAAGCTCGACTAGCCTCGACTTGAAATTGGATTCGGACCGAGTTGAGCTAATTTTTGGAGCTCAAAAAAATTTCAAGCTGACTTTGAGTTTGCCTGAGCTTGAATTGACTTTGATCAAACCTCAAATCGAATCGACACGATGGAATCAGCTCGATGACTCGATTATTTTGATATTGATGCTGCTTGCCGAGTGTTTAATGAAATGACTCAACAAAATAGTGTTTTGGGTGCATATATTCTCTACGGGATTGGCCGGTGGCAAGGAAGGAATGAATTTTTTTTTTTTTTTAAAAAAAAAACAAACACACACACACGCACTTTATATTAGACTGCCCTCATATCTTGATTTTAATGTTGCTCGCCAAGTGTTTGATAAAATACATGTAAAGTGCTATTACTCTTTTTGTGTTTTGTGGGAAATTAAAATTACACTTTGTGTTGAAGAAAATGTCGCATAAGCTTACATTGACCAGAGCTGCTAACCGAACTGAACTGGCCAATCAGGCTCAAGGACCGACTCAAGCAGAGTTCAAACTAGAGTTAGCTATTGCCCGAGCTGAGCCAAGATGTGCCAAGCTCGACTTGGTACGACTCGTGTACAGCTCTATGGCTATCAGTCCTATTGTGAGTAAGCATTCCCAATGTGCACAGGCCACGTATTAAGTACGCTAACTTACTGGAATGCAAAAGAGATACAAACGCATGGAGGAATAACTCGTATTTCAACGGAGCTCTCAAACTTAGAATTCTTTTTCACTTTGTTAAAAGCAAGGGTCTTTATCATTATATAGATTTAAAAAGCTATTAAAACCCAGGCATGTAAGGTTAAGACCATGCCACGTGATAGTCATCTATGAGTATACGTCCAATAATTAAGACTTATCTAGAACAATCCTAAAATATTTTACACTTTTCTATACAAGACTCCACAAAAGTTCTCTGGAAACTTTCACAGATATCTTCGCAACTCTAAATCTCTAACACAACTTTTGAATTTTATACAATTATCTTGACTCTCTTCCTATTTTATACCACTTTTCACACACTTCTACCTTGTTATAAGATTTTCTAAAGTCATATACAAAACATCTTTAGCGTACGAGTGAAAGCATGGATTTAGCCAAGTCCAACTTAGTCCCCAGGTCAATGATTAGTACGCGACATTGAACTCAACTGGCTTACCATCTTGTGTGTATTGTTGTATTTGATGTCTTTAATTAAGTTTTATGTTTCCTTTTCTGTTTGGGATTCTTCCCAGTTTCCTTTTCCGTTTGAGATTCTTCCCAAGGTTATATATATATATATATATATATATATATATATATATGGGTGTAAATAGGATTTAAAAAAATAATTCCTAAGGTTTTTCAAATTCATCCAAGGGGCTCAAAGGGAGTAGCAAGGGTGAGATTCGAGGTTGTTCGAATCAGGTAAGCTCTTTCTCTTTGTAATTTTTGCTTTCATAGTGTTCATCCATTACTTTGTGCCGTGATTTTTTTCTCAAAAAGATTTTTCCACGTTAAATTCAGAGTACTTGTATTGTGCTTTCTTGGTGCGATTGGATTACTCTCCTAGATTCATATTTGTGTGCTTTCGCGGTCTCCCAACAAGTGGCATCAGAGCTATCGTTAGGGCACAGGCTTGAATCTAAAAGTTTGTATTAATGGTTGCCAATCCTAAATTTGATGTTGAGAAATACTTCGAGAAAAATAATTTTGAATTTTAGAAGATCAAGATGACTAGCCTGTTGATTCAACAAGAATTGGATGAAGTCCTTGAGAAGTAACCCGAAACTATGGATTATTATAATTGGAAGAAACTGGATAAGAAAGCGAAATCTTCAATCCAATTGTGTTTAACAGATGAGGTTCTCTATAATGTATTGATGGAGAAAACTGCAGCAAGTTTGTGGGCAAAGTTAGAGAATATCTATGCTAAGAAGTCCCTTGAAAATCGCTTACACTTGAAGATGCATCTGTTCAACTTCAAGATGGCAGAAGGAGGAGATGTTGAAGCCCACATTAGCAATTTTAACAAGATAACTGAATGTGGAGGTAATCAGGCATGTATTTTGTTGAATTTTCTCCCTGTGTCGTATAAGTCTTTTAAATACATCTTATGCACCAATAACACGACCCTTAGTGTTGATACCATTATATCAGTCTTTCAAGGAATGGCAATGAGTAGGGTTGTTCACGAGTCGAGCCAGTTCGAAAAACTCGCTCGACTCGGCTCGAGTCAGCTCGAATTGACTCGGCTTAAATGGCCAATTCAGGCCGAGTCAAGCTAATTATTTGAAGCTCGAGTTGAGTTCGAACCGAGTTCGACCAGGGGGCATTTCAACTCGACTCGGCTCGATTAATAAATATATTAAATATTATATATTATATATATTATAATATATATGTATATATAAGTTTTAAGTTTTAACTTTAAAAAATAAATTAAAAAAAAAAAAACCCTAGAGTCTCTACCTGTCCGCGCGCACCCCCTTTCCCTTTCCCTTTCCCTTTCCCCTTCTTCTCTTTCTCTACCCGCTACCAGCCGCACGCCCGCCTGGACCACTACCACCAATTTTCATTTCAACTCCATAATAGTATGATTTCAATCTCTTGAGATCTACTTCTTGGGCAAGAAACCCAAGAAATCCGAGATGAGTCCTTCTTAGATTTGTTAAAGCTTCAAGGAAATCCAATGATCTGATTGGCTAGAGCTCTTTACTTGGATTTCTAATCTGTGTCCTGATCTGTTTCTTTTTTAGCACTTGAATTTCTGCTGGTGGAAGAAAATAAAAAATAGATCGGTTCTTACAGGTTTCCTCATCCAATTCGAAGTTTTGTTTGGTTTTTTCATCGGGTTTTGCTTTGATTCTCCTAAAAATTTTGAATTTTTCATCAATGGAGGAGGATCAAGAATAGAATCCATTACTCTCTCACCCAACAAGCTCAAGCTCGACTCAACTCGAACCACTAGCTCGACTCGAAAGCTTTGGCAAACAAGCCAAGCTTCAATATTGAGCTCGAGCTCGAACTCGAACTCGAGTACATCATGGACAAGCCGAGCCGAGCTTGGCCCGCCTCGACTCAACTCGGCTCTATGCCCACCTTTAGCAATGAGAAAGAAGAATGGTAGAATGGGGGCCTCTAACGATGCTTTGTTTACGACAGGGAGAAATTTTGAGCGGGACATAAGATCCTCTAGCTTAAGATCCAAATCCAAGGGCAAGGGCAGGAAAAAGTTAAAGTGTTGGAATTATGGGATGTCAGGGCACATAAAGAAGGATTATACAAATCCTAAAGCAAAAAAAAAAAAAAGAAAAAAAAAAGAGAGAGAATACAGAGTCTTCTTCCAAGGAGGCCAATACTGTCATGTCTGATCAAGAGATAAGCGAAGGTGATGTGTTGTCAGTGTCTATAATCGGACACTTATACAATGATCATAGAGATGAGTGGATTCTTGACACAGGAGCTTCATATCACATGACTCTTCAACAGAGTTGATTCGCCAGTTACAGAGAGTGCGATGGTGGACAGGTATTTATAGGCAATGACAATGCTTGTAACGTTATGGCTATTAGTACTGTCCGTATCAAGATGTTTGATGGAATGGAGCGTACCTTGACTGAGGTAAGGCACGTTCCTGACATGAAAAAGAATTTGATTTCTCTCGTTGCACTCGAAGCAATAGGGTTCAAGTTTATCGGTTTTAATGGGGTCCTTAAGGTTTCAAAAGGAACGCTTATAGTTACAAGAGCACAGAGGCATGAAAATATTTACAGGCTGATCAGGAGGACTTCAACAAGTGGAGTTGCAACGGCTATAGCAAATTCCACGTCTGCACGTATCTGGCATGTACGTCTGGGCCACATGAGTGAGTGAGGCATGAAAGTACTTTTCGAACGTTGTTTAATTCCTAATTTTAAAAGTCTTGATTTAAATATATGCGAGTATTGTATATATGGTAAACAATATAGGTTATCTTTTAAATTTGAAAAATATATATGTAAGAGTGTGCTTGAATATGTGCATTCTTATGTATGGGGGTCGTCACCCGTGGTGTAACGTCTTAAATTTTTAACATTTTGGATTTCCAAAAACCCTTGAAATTTTTCATTATAATTAACCTACATTGTCGCTTACTAACCCTTGATGCTCAAGGTAATCCTACATGCAGGTGGTACCGGTAAAGAACCACACGATTCCGATTAATCAACCGTAGGAAGCCAAAGAATCCGCCAAATCACTTAAACATCGAGTTTAGCCTTATAATTTGTTTATTTAGGGCCTAAATCTAGCTGACCTACCATTGACTAATAAAGACAACCATAACTAAATAAAGACCTACCAAAAGCCAAGACAACTAGGGTTCATATCTTAATTAACAAACCAAATCAATTTAGTTACTCTTTTAGTCTAAGAGCCAATGGTTTAGGGTGATTATAATCAAATCACCATTTTTGCTAGTTATGAATAGGTCACACTATGAACTTACCTAATCCAAAAACATAATCATTGTGCACAAGAAATCCTAATACTTAATTCATTCCAGAAAATGCCCTGATTATCTAAACAAGCTCTAGACCACTCATTAGTGGGCCACTAAACCCGATGTTATAGAAACATGCTCGTCTTAGTGGGCTTGACATCCATCGTGGGACGTCGAGTCAAGCTCGTGTCTTGAATTGTTCAACTTGGACCCATAAGGTGAGTGTTTGAGTTGTGCAAATACCTTATATGAAAATTTAAAACTTAAGTGAAATAAGTCCATTGCTCTTTCGCAAAGTTATAACAATCAGACCGTCAGTTCGTGGCCAAATTCAGGGTACTGACTAAATATATTTCTCCACACATATCCACATTGCCACGGCCCCGGTCGATCATCAGTGACCGTTAATCTAAGATAAGGCCTTCCCAGTTGATCGGTACGCCCGATCATCGTATAATTGTGTCTAAACAAAGATCGCATTGTTGGACACCTATTCCATGGCTTAGATTGACATATATGCCTTCCGTCGGATCCCATTAGTGAAAAACAACCTCCTTTTAGGGTTAATATAATGAATAAAGGGTCATTTACATCATTTCTGGCACTATATAAAGCCTTTATTTGGGCACCTTCTTCTCCCATACAAAGTTCAACAAGAGAAAAATGGAGAAAGAGAAAGAAGAAGAGAAGAAGAGAAGAAGAGTAAAAGTATGAGTGAGGAGGTTTTAGTGCTTCCCTTCATTGGTTTCCTCCGATCAAAGCCCTAGCCTCAATCGTTTTCCTTTGTCGAATCTGCCCCACTCGCAATTGGAGGTAAGAAACAAATCTTACTTCCCAACCTAAATTTTTTTTATAGGATGAATTGCATGAATCTCACATAGTTCTTTATGTTTATATATGAATTTGTGATTTGCCCCAAATTCATAACCCTAGGACCTCAAAATCGAAGATTCATTCTTAAAGATGCGGACTATTATTCCTATATTGGTTTTTATGGACCCTTGAGGGTCTTAGTTAATGACGTCTTATGGTGAATGATTCGTAAATAGCTAACATGTCTATATTTTGAGTTTGATTACAATATGTGTCATTGGTTGTTTATGAATGCTCACATGTTTAGTAAAATATCCAAGTGATCAAATGCGTTATTTTAATGATACTCACATGTTTAGTTGAATGCTTGATTGGATGTGTTGATTTATTGATACTTACATGTTTGATTAAATGCTCTAATGAATGTATTATTCTATAGAAACTCACATGTTTGATAAAATGCCTAGGTGATTACATGAGCGTTTTATGTGTGCTCTCATGTTTGATAAAATATATATGTGGTTGTGTCGCTGAATCTATATTAACAGCATGACGAATTCCTAAGTTTGTAGTAATGTTTAGGTTACTTACAATGTTGGGTCAGTCGATAAATCGTCCAAACTAAGGGGTGGCCTGAGTTAGGCCGGCCACCCTAAGCTCATTCGATTGACCTGAGTTAAACATAGACGACTGACAGTAGCTGGACTACACAAGATGTTTGCACCCAAAACTGGTTACGCCAGAGTTCTCCCAGATCAATCAAATTAATCCACTAGCTGACTGATCGTGTATGTTCACAATGTAAACACGATCAAATTGAATCTAGGATACCCCGTCCCAATAGATGAGTCCATTCATAACCGTTAGTACGATACAATCCCACTAAGACTCATGAGTCTGGCATGATAGTATGGGACACCGTGTCCGAATTGTCAGCCTATACTGGGGTGATGAGCCTCCCCATAGTGACCAGTGAGTACTAATGGAGGTGATAGATCATTGTTCGAACAACTCTCGTCAAATTACCCGGCCGATGTTTTCGTGCCAGAGTACCGTTTGAACGACTTGGGCGTGAATGGAATTAGGTGAGGAGTCATTTCCTTTGTAGCAATCCTGCACCTCGGAACTGAGTGATCATACTCGATGTTTGGGTGATGACTCATGTTGGGTTGATCCTCACGCATTTAGGTATCATGTTGTACCTTTGTAATTATTGATTAGTGAGATAAATAGGTGATACCTAAAGTTAGATCAAAAGACAGTGGTAAGGAATCGCTAAGTGCGATAATGAGCCACGTGATCCGGATAAGGACTCGTGATATAACGTCGGTATCCTAGCTTCACCAATATGTTGGATAAATGTAACTTAATAATTACTTAGCTAACAAACACATTAATCGCATTGTATTAGATAGGATGTGGTGATTTGGCTTTGGAGTCACGTGATGAGGGAGTGTTGGCAATTACGAAATAGGTGTTAAAGTCGCTTGTGAGGGAGTGTTAGATTGTGAGGCGCATGCATCATTTCATAATCGCATTCATACATTTAACAAGAGTATTTAAGAAATGCTTGATGTCTTATTTATCATTAACTACGCTAATTTAGTCGATAACATGTGAAACTTAGAACTAATGGAACCACTGAGTTAGCTACTCACTCTCACCTGGGATGGTGTTTTAAAATACCAACCAGGCATTGTTGTTAATGCAGATTCTATCGAGGCCCCTAGTAGGTAGACTTTGGTCGGCTTACACTTTCGTCATGATACCTTAGGAGTGTCGGGCGAAGATGGAAAACCTTACTTTTATTTTAGTTATGTGCTTTATGTGTAAATTTTGTCACATGTTCATTGTGGCTTGTATAATCTCCATTTTGGGTGATCATCACTATTGGAATTGTATTTTTGACTCTTAGCCCTATATTTTTAAATATTTTTTTTATCTTTACCTCACTTTTGTTTCGCTAAGTTGAATTGCACAACTCTAATTATCTGTGTGTGAAATGAATTTGAATCTAAATGAGCAAATATGTACATTTTGTTAAGTTAACTCCTAGGAACTCGGGATTGGAGTATATGTACTTGGGTGCTGATTTTCGGGGCAGTACAAGTGGTTTCCGCTGGAGGGTCATCATGGTTTGTCATATTCATATACGACTACTCCCAAAAAGTTTAGATTTATTTCATGAAACATAAATCCAAGGTTTTCACTAATTTCAAGCAATGAAAGGCCATGGTGGGAAAACAGTTAGGGCGAAAGGTAAAGGTATTAAGGACAGATAATGGCGATGAGTTTACTTTAGGTGAATTTAATCAATTTTATAAGGAAGAATGAATCATTAGGCACAACACAGTGCACCACACACCTGAGCAAAACGGTGTAGCTGAGCGGATGAATCGGACTCTCTTGGAGAGAGGACGATGTATGATTAGTAATGCTGGGTTGGGCACCTATGGACTGAGGCCGTTAACACGACCTGCTATGTGGTGAATCGGTCTCCTTATACGACTATTGAATGTAAAATTCCAAATGAAGTATGGAGTGACCATAAAGTGAACTACTCAAATTTATGTATTTTTTGTTGTGAAGCTTACTCTCATGTACTGTCAGTTAAGAGAGATAAGCTAGACCATAGAGCCAAAAAGTACATCTTTATTGGCTATGGTGATGGTGTGAAGGGATACAAGCTGTATGACTAAGTCACACGGAAATTCGTTATTAGTAGGGACATCAAATTCGACGATCCCTATTCCACAAGAATGATCAAGAGGAGCAACAAGAACCGGAAAGGTTGGTCATGGACGTTCAGATTGACACAAGTGATATGTGACACCCCGGGTTTTTGAAACCCGAGTATATGACTCGTTTTCTAAAAACCCAAGTGTTAACCTTTAAAGACAGCCAAATTCCACGTGCATTTTTTTTCTTTTTCAAAGTAAGCATTTAAGCAGAATGTGAACAAATCAAGTATAAAGAAAATTATATATACATTCAAATTATAAGAGTGGCTGCCCACAATGACTCATACAAACCAATGTCTCGATGTTAACAAATATAAGAATTACAAGATTCAACACATAAGAATATATTAAATGCATATAAACTCGAGCTGCAACATCGCGCGACTTCTCTTAGTAATTACAACCATGCATCCTTGATAATTGTACCATGCTCCTCATCAACCCAAACATGAATATCATTTAAACCGCTTGTAATATTGTAGGCCCCGTATCCTAGACAGTACTGTTCCATAGACTTCTGCGGTCTTTCCGGTCGAATTTCGGCAACCTTCGACCCTTAACCGGTATTTGCACGCGACCCTGATTCACATGCCGTCAACTCGAGTCGACTCAACCTGAGACTGATACCTTAGCGACCGCGCCGTTGCCGCGGTTCCGATGCCGCGACTCGTGCGCCGAGGCGATACCCTGGTCAGGAGATATGGGCCAGCGTTCGGTGCGAGGAAAACGTTGTGCGTTGTAAACTCGAGAGAATCTCTACAACATGTCACCTCAATCCATCAATCAATCCCATCAAGGGTCAAGTACATGTCAAGTAAACATCACCTTTCACCCATTCCCAAGTAACCACAAAGGTCAAAAAGTTCTTACAAGCCCATACCTTTCTTACACCATTTGCTACAAAAGTCAAAAAAATCTCTTACACCCATCACTCACCACATCCATCACTCCATCACACATCACTCTCTCTCCCTTTACAAGTCTCTCTCTCATTTTCAAACTCTCCCAAGCAAGAGAAAACCTTTATACGTCCAAGCCTCCCAAGCCCTCCAAGAGAGCCATAAGTGTGGCCCACCTTCCCACCCTCTCATCTCTCATCTCAACCATCCAAACTTCATCTCCTCTGTTGGAATCGAAGTTGAGGAACTAAGGAAGCCAAGGGAGCAAGTAGATCAAGTGGTGGGTGCTTTGATAGGGTAGTTTTAATGTTTTTAAGATGGGCCAAGTGAGGCCAACCGATCAATGGTTTGGATCTCACTTTGGACCCTAAGATGTAGCCGATGGCCCACTTGGATCATCATGATCATTCCATGACGGGGCCATTCTCCATGGACCCCATCATGATGTTTATTTTCCTTGCATACTTAGGGTCATCTAAACCGTCTATTTTAGTGGAGAAGGGATCTCCATCGTTGGATTTTGATTTAATGGGCCCATGTGTAATGGGACCCACTTGATATATGATTGATCTCATGGGAGGGCCCATAGTGTCGAGGTCCCTCCATCACGCGTGTCCCACTCCCACTCTTTCTCTCTCTCCCTCCCTTTTATGTTTTTTTTAGTGATGATAATAAGGTTGTGTGGCCCCTTTTATGTCTACTGTGATGTTTATTTGCCACCCAGCTTGTTCATAAGGTCAAACAGACCTGGCTGAAGGGAAAACACAAATATCAACTTGAATTAAAACTTCAGCAGCCCCAAGAAGTTTT